>NC_087197.1:5357851-5545351 GCF_035594125.1 Scylla paramamosain
TTGCCAGCTGAAAAGCCTTCTCCATATCCAGAAAGATGACTGCCGCTCTCTTTCCGGTTATGGTAGTAAGCATGTCAAGTAGGTCTTGTGCCAAGGCCTCGTGTGTAGGCATAGATGTTATCATGCAGTGGGCCGGTAAATCACTGTAGCCTGACCATCCTTTCGTCCGTTTTCCCGAGACAGCTTAGAAGAGAAATCGGCCTTGTCTTGCCCGGTTCTTTCGGCTTTGGGATGGGCTGGATCGTAGCCTCTTTCCATGCCAATGGGAATCTTCCTGCGGTATAGGAGTCGTTTAAGACTCGCAGAATCTCGTGTGCGGCAGGTCTCCATTGTCGTATCATGGAGTAGGAGATTCTATCTGCTCTGGCGGCAGTGTCAGGTTTGGATCGTAGTGTGTTTTGTAGTTCTTTTAGCGTGAAGGCGGTGTCCGTTGGCTTGTCTTTCCCACAGGCTCGTGATATAACAGCTTCCTGTTCCGGTCGCTGCTCATCAAGCGCGGTAAGTGTTAAGGGGGATAGTTGCCGTGAACTGGCCCTGTCGGCGTATGTGATGATAAGTCGCCAAGCTTCACTCTCGGGGTCAGGGTGTGTCCGAGGTGCTGCCACTCTGTCTCGCCGCGGTTTTGACCTGTTTCCACAGCTCACCAAGCTTAGTGTGAGAGTTCATCCCTGAGCACCATTCTAGCCATTTCTTTGTTTTGTTTTTGCTTTTCCCTTCTCTTGCCGTCCTGATGGCGGCCCTGAGAAGGTCTCAGGTTGTTTGTGTGTTGTGGCGGCGGATTAGCTTTCGGGCCAGGTTTATTCGGTGGTTGTACTCTTGTACTCTCTTGTCATAGTACCAACGGTGTTTGTACTGTTGTTTGGGTCGCTTCATGAGTGGGATTAAAGCGTCTGCTGCCGTTTGAAAGGCCTCGGTAAGTCTGTTCAATTTCATCCAGTGTGTCCCCGGCTGTTGTTGTCTGGAGTTGGTGTTGGAGTGTCTCCCTGAATGTTGGTTAATCCGCCCACTTGGTGTTCCATCTTGGGTTGCTTCATGAGTGGGATTAAAGCGTCTGCTGCCGTTTCAAAGGCCTCGCTAAGTCTGTTCAATTTCATCTAGTGTGTCCCCGGCTGTTGTTGTCTGGAGTTGGTGTTGGAGTGTTTCCCTGAATTTTGGCCAATCTTGGTGTTCCATCTTGGGATGTGCTTTGGTGTGGGCAGTTTGGGCCGGTTAATAGTGATGGTGGTTGCAAAATGGTCGCTCGCTAGGTGTTTGTGGAGCTTCCAGTGTGCTCCTTGGCAGAGATGCGGCGAGGCAAAGGAGAGGTTGAGGATACCCCTGCTACGTGTGTCGGTTCGCCAGTGTTGAGGAATGTTACTTCGGGGATGTTGTGCGTAATGTCTGCAAGGAGTTGTCCGTGTTGTGTCGTGGGGAGTCGAGGATGCTGTGGTGGGCATTGAACTCCCACCCAATGAAAACTCTTGTGGTCACGCATAGCGTGAGCAGTTCCTCGGGTTCCAGTTGGGCCTTGGGGTGGTGGTATATGTTATAGATTTGTATGTTTTCGTGCTGTAGTTGGACAGTCATCCTCAAGACTTCTGTACCCTCGCTGCAGTAGATCAGATGATCAATTTTTTTTGCTGGGGATGGTGCACCTTACCAGGATTGCGCATCCTAGGGTTCGTCCTTCTACGGCGGGAAGGTGGTAGTCGTTGTAATCCCTGAACCAGACTTGTGCTTCCTCCAGGAGCCGTGTTTCTTGTAGCAGAATGACATTCCTATGGTGTTCGTGTGCGTCCACCATTAGCATGTGGAGTTTGTTCCACAGTCCGAAGCAATTCCATTGCAGGATTTTGAGCATACGCTCCTGGCCTTGGTTTTCTGCTTGGTTTGTTGCAGGTGTGTCGTCCTTGCCCTTGTCGTCGTCTTGTCTGTTGGTAGTGATGGGCGGGATTGCGGATGGGGAGTCAGTCCCCATGCCAGTTTTTCTCTCTCTATGTTGGCTGAGGCTGGTGTAGTTCCTGGCAGCGGCGGAGTAGCGGCGGGTCTCGTGGGCGATGGCGGATCGCTGCCGGGGAGGGGGGTTGTAGTTTTTGGGCTGTGGAGATGTTCGTTTCCTTTTGGAGACTTTGGCGACCACAGTCTCTGTTAGTGTGGTAATGGCTTCCGCTGGGACTTCCTTGCCTAGCATGGATACAAGAGTGGTGGCGAAAGTGTGAAACATTTCCGTCAGGTCGCTCTTGGACAATGTGAGTTGGTCATGAGGCATCATGACGCATCGATGCCTTGGCGCGGCCGGCTGCCAGTTCTTGGCTGTTGTGCTGCCTCTCCCAATGCTGGTAAGTTTTCTTGTGAGGATGCCCTCGGTGTCTGTTGCTGTTGTGGTTTTGATTTCCTGTTCCTCCACGTCGAGGTGGCTGCCAGAGCTGACTATTACTGGGTTCCACTGGGGTTGGCGAGGGACGGTCGGTGTCGAACCATCCATTGATGTTGGGAGGCTCGCTGAACGTCGACGATTTCCTTTCGTGCCGTGCAACTTTTGTTCCAGGCGTGGTGCGGTTGGTGGCAACTGGGACATTTCACTGTAGTCGCTCCTCCTTCCTTGTGTGTCTTGATGCATCTCTCCGTGTCGTGGTTTCCAGCACAGATTCCACATTTCGCTGGGAGGGTGCAATTCATTTTGTGGTGGCCAAACCTCTAGCAGTTGAAACATCTTAGAGGTTCTTTGCTGTAAGGACGTGTGTAGAACACGCCCCAATTCCCTAGGCCCAGTGAGCCGGGTAAGGGGCCGCGAACGGTGATCAGGACCTGCCGTGTTGGTTCCCCGTCTCATGTGGTAAATCTCTCTGCAGCTACCACTTGAGGATGTCTTTGTACCAGTGAGAGCGGCATGAGAAGCGGGTAACGTAGTAGTATCCCTTTGGTGATATCGTGGGAGGCGGATTGCAGGTGGATGGGCTTCCCATTTAGTTCCTTCAAGTTGGTTATGGTATCGTGGATCTCCATTGTTGGGGGGATATGAGCACCTGCCCTGAGTGGAGGACTTTCACTGGAAGCTTCTCCTTCAATCTGAGTGTGGCTTCGATGGCTTCTGCCACATCCACCGGTCGACTCGAAGCCCTCTATGGAAGGTAATATGATCCTGGGGATGGCGTCGGCCTGTTGCCGGGATGTGGGAGTCTCTTTTGGCTGGTGTGATGATGCAGCTTTGTTCGCCCTCAACTCCTCATATTTTGCTTTGCGGGCCCTGACATATTCACGGCCCTGTCTGGGAAATCCGCCATCATCTTCAGTGTAGGTTGAACTGGAAGGCTGGGGGTTAGTGGTCATACCTTCATGGACATAGCACTTGGAAGGCGGTGCATTGTCGTCCTCTTCAGAGTCTTGGTGGAGGCTTCTCTTCGTTCTGTGCACACTCATGGTTCGTTGGCAGGGTGAGACGGTTCTAGGCTCGCGTGATGGACGGCAGGCAGGCTTGCGGGTGTCTATGTCCTCAGGTCTTGTAAAACTGGTGGCTGAGGTCTCGGTGCTGATCTTCCTGACGCACTGGGTAGTATTGTCTCTTACCATCTTGGTTGTGGGGGGAGGGGAATGCCCCAGCTCAGTGAAGTAACAGGTCCTGCCTTGCAGTTGGCGGTTGTTGGCTGACTTTCCGGCTTCTAAAAACCGTTGTAGCAGTCCTGCCCTGCGTAAAAACTGAAAATCTAGGAGGTTATATAACGCTCTCCCCAGAAGCTAATGTTTCCTGTAACCTGGCCCAGCAACTGAGGCTGGACCCGCGCGATCATGGGCGTCCTCATCGCATCGCAGGCTGTCCCTGCTTCAGGAGTTCTTGGAGCTTTTTAGGTCCCCCAGCCCCTTCACCCAAAGGCGGAAGAGAATAAGAGAGTGGAGAAGTAGGAGAAGCAGAGGGAAGGCCGAACCACCCTTCTCTATGGCGAAACACACCGGTTCCCGCTGTCACAGGGTCTTTCCCAATCTGATATTCCGGGCGGGGAACGCGTATGTGAATCACCCTAGAGGTGAAGAGGGGCCAGAGGGAAGGGGAGCACACTGGAATAGCGTGTGTCAATCAAATTTTGTGCACAAGCACAGGGCTTGGTGCTAGGGGTTTTGCTGCAGCGAGTTCAGAGGCAAGAATGGTGGCCTTGCCCCACCCACCAATTGGGTCAATTTTTGACTACTGCTTTGACCCTTTTATAGGACTGGCATTTCAGTGGGCATTTCTTTTTTATTGGATTTTTGTTGCCCTTGGCCAGTGTCCTACAAAAAAAAAAAAAAAAAAAAAAAAGTGTGCCGACACGAGATTGCGTCATTTTCATGCCCTTACTGCTGTCGGTCTCTATTCACCTCTGTCATGCACAGTCGCTCTTACTTGCTGTGAAGTCAATCCTCTCTCACTCAGTGCTATCTTCGCATAATTTGTCCACTCCAGGAGTGGCCTTTCTATTAACTTTCCACCGCCCACATCTGACCTCATTTTTCTCTTTACTAGTTTACTGTCCACCATTCTTTCCACATGTCCAGACCATCTTAACAGACACTGCTGCCTGTCCAGTTCATCTTATTACATGGAGGGACAGAGTAAGAAATGAAGATTTCTTACTATGTCCCTCCATGTTGCTCCACACATACTCCTCAAACAATTAGTTTCGTTTATATTTAAACGTTTCTTCTCCACTACTCCCATGTTCCATGTTTCAGCACCATATAGCACACTAATTATAGTGAAACTGCTGTCAAATTTTGTGCAAAATCTTTATTTCTCTAAGTATACATCAGCTGAGAGAAGAAAAAAAAGTGACCGTTGAACAAAGGAATGTCAGGTTACAATAGTTTCCATGCGGGAACGCTGGGAATACGGCTGCGAAATTTGCCGTATTTTATAAACATGACAATCAGAAAATAAATGTTATAGAAATCTATTCTATTTATTTGTGTTCAGGAGAGAGAGAGAGAGAGAGAGAGAGAGAGAGAGAGAGAGAGAGAGAGAGAGAGAGAGAGAGAGAGAGAGAGAGTCTATTTGTCACGCTGTTGTTAGTACAGCTTCATGCAAATAAATTTTCAGGAGTCAGTGTGATTAATATTGGACCCTCTGTACCCTTGTCGAAATGCAGTCTGGCAGTCTGACAAGGCATTCGGCAAGTAGCGTCAGGAAGGGCAAGTGTGTCTCGGGGTTAATGCAATTTTAACAATGGAGTCAAAAGCTTTTCACTTATTAACTCCTCTTTTCTAATTAACTGTCCTCAGACTCTCTCTCATCACCGCAGTGTTGCATTTCTTGTAATCTATCGCTATTTTCATGCTAACTGCTCTTCTGATCTTGCTAACTGCATGCCTCCCCTCTTCCCGCAGCCTCGCAGCATAAGACTTTCCTCTTTCTCTCACCCCTATTCTGTCCACCTCTCTAATGCAAGAGTTAACCAGTATTCTCAATCCTTCATTCCTTTCTCTGGTAAACTCTGGAACTCCCTTCTTGTTTCTGTATTTCCTCCTTCCTATGACTTGAACTCCTTGAAAAGGGAGGTTTCAAGACACTGATTCTTTCATTTTTGACGACCGCTTTTGACTTGTTTGGGAACCGACGCCTCAGTGGGCCTTTTTGTATTATAATTTTGTTGCCCTTGGCCGGTGCCCTCTTACATAAAAAAAAAAAAAAATCTATATAAATACATATACTTCTCTATCACAGCAGAAGTCAGACTCTTCTCTCTCACCTATTATTATTATTATTATTATTATTATTATTATTTATTTATTTTTTATTTATTTATTTATTTTTTTTCATGGCTGCACTTAAGTTTCGCGAAATTTGCGGCACCAGCAGTCCTGTGCTCTCGAACAGTGCTATTAACTTTAATGTTCTGCTCGGCGAGGGACTTCAACACAGCATGCGATGTAAAGAAATTGTCAAAGTACACTTCGTCCCTGGTGACTACAGAACAAGACTGAGTGGTCGACATCATGCTATTCACAACTCTGGTGCCTAATGGAACCTTGGAGTATTTCATCATGAATCATCTGATAAGCTCTGAAACTCCCAGCTTGCTTCTGTATTTCCTCCTTCCTATGATTTGAAGTCTTTTGAGAGGGAGGTTTCAAGACACTTGTCCTCTATTTTTTTTATTATCGTTTTCGACTTTTGTTTATGGACTGGCGCCTCACTGGCCTTCCTTTTCTTAATATTTAACGCTCTTGGAAGTACCATATTTACAAGAAAAAAAGAAAGACAGAAAAAAAAAGAAAAAATCAACTTGACACAACCTTTCAGATAACTATCCTTCTTCTTGAATGACACTCAACTGTGCCCATCTACATTCAACACCCTTGGTCTGTCCTATACTAATAATAATGTAAACTGGAAGCTTAATATAATTATCACCTCTAGCTAAAAACAGCTTCTATTAGACATTTTGACTTGTCTCCGCCAATTCTTCTCATCCCCCCCAGTCAGCTATATGTATGGGGGTTCCACTCATACCACGCTTTTAGACAGGGTGGAATCAAAAGCATTTCGTTTTATAAACTCCTCTCACCTAACTGACTGTCTTCAGCCTCTTCCTCATCATCTTGTTATCTTCTACCGCTTGTTAACTGCATGCCTCTCCTCCTCCCTTGGCCGCGTTGCACAAGACTTACTACTTTCCCTCAACCATATTCTGTCAAACTCTATTCCAATCATTCATTCCTTTTTCTAGTAAGCTACCTAGTTCCCTGCCTGCTTTTGTATTTCATCTTTCCTATGACTTGAACTCCTCCAGTTCTGGATGATCATTTTGACCTTTCTTTTGGGACTGGCACTCTCATTTTTTTTTTTTTTTTGGCTCTTTTTGTGTCCCTTGGCCAGTCCCTTTTTTTTTTTTTCCACGATGGTCCTCGTAGTTTGTTAGTTCCTCTCAAGGGATATTGAAAGCATGGAACCATTTCGCATGCCTGCAACCAAATGGCATGTTAGAATCATGACTGATTAATGATAAAGAAAGGAATGCTGAAGAGACTTATTTCCACCAAAATATCATATTAGTTTTGTTGTTTGCTTGAGCAATTTTCAAGGCAAAAATTGCTATCTGTACAAATGTATCAAATGAGTCTAGATTTTTTTCTCAGTTGATTATTGGGAACCCACATTGAGTTATTTTCCTTCAGGCCATGTAATACACTATTTTGTACTCTGTCAGATGTAATAAAGTGTTGCAAGGCACCAGGCGGACAACGTCACAAGATGGAGTAGAATAATAATCTTCAAGAGACATTACCGATCCCCCTAATCCCGGCATGCCTGCCAGTAGTGGCACGCATGCCAGAAAGAACTGTGGCCTGTACTGTGGCCTCAGCACTCACCGACGCTGTTCCACTCACACTAGCAGAACTAGTGTGAGTAGAACTGCCAATATTAACTTATTTACCTAAAGAAGGCCTCAGTGGCCTTGAAATAAGGTCTAAATGTGTCAACACACTACTAAAGCCACACCAGCTTATAAAATCTATAGAGTTAACCATATTAAGACTTGTATATATCGTCTGCACCACTGGTCGAAAACGGGCCATCTTAGGGGATTGTTTTTTCCAAATAAAAAAAATTTAAACAAGGGGTAGTTTTACGACATTATTCTTACTATGTCATTCAAAATTTGATAAGGAACGACCGAAATCAGTTTAATCTATGATATTTTATAATTTACTTTTGATCGCTCGCGAAACAATATGACAACGGACGAATATCAATGATCAATGAGATCACTGCCGATTGCCACCTATTTGCCAGACGCACGATCAATTTCCCTTTCATATATGTGTGTGTGTGTGTGTGTGTGTGTGTGTGTGTGTGATTTTTTTTTTTGTGTATTATTATTTTCTTTACTGTAGTTATTATTTTCTTTACTGTAGTTATTACTTTCTTTACTGTATTTATTATTTTCTTTACTGTAGTTTTCTTTCCTGCAGTAATTCATGTAAAATATAAGAACATATGATGCAGCCGATCCCATCTCATCAATCACAATCAATCAGTGTGGTCAGTGTGTGTTTGTTTGTGTTCTGCTTTCTCTCCTGCATTATCCCACGATAAAACTATAAAGACAATGTTTTTTTTTTTTTTTTTTTATGTAGGAAGGGCACTGGCCAAGGGCAACAAAAATTTAATAAAAAAAAAAAAAAATGCCCACTGAAATGCCAGTCCCATAAAAGGGTGAAAACAGTGGTCAAAAATTGATGATTGTTTTGAAACCTCCCTCTTGAAGGAATTCAAGTCATAGGAAGGTGGAAATATAGAAGCAGGCAGGGAGCTCCAGAGTTTACCAGAGAAAGGGATGAATGATTGAGAATACTGGTTAACTCTTGCGTTAGAGAGGTGGACAGAATAGAGGTGAGAGAAAGAAGAAAGTCTTGTGCAGCGAGGCCGCGGAAGGAGGGGAGGCATGCAGTTAGCAAGATCAGAAGAGCAGTTAGCATGAAAATAGCGGTAGAAGACAGCTAGATATGCAACATTGCGGCGGTGAGAGAGAGGCTGAAGACAGTTAGAGGAGAGGGGTTGATGAGACGAAAAGCTTTTGATTCCACCCTGTCTAGAAGAGCAGTATGAGTGGAATCCCCCCCAGACATGTGAAGCATACTCCATACATGGACGCATAAAGCCCTTGTACAGAGTTAGCAGCTGGGGGGGTGAGAAAAACTGGCGGAGACGTCTCAGAACACCTAACTTCATAGATGCTGTTTTAGCTAGAGATGAGATGTGAAGTTTCCAGTTCAGATTAAAAGTAAAGGACAGACCGAGGATGTTCAGTGTAGAAGAGGGGACAGTTGAGTGTCATTGAAGAAGAGGGGATAGTTGTCTGGAAGGTTGTGTCGAGTTGATAGATGGAGGAATTGAATTTTTGAGGCATTGAACAATACCAAGCTTGCTCTGCCCCAATCAGAAATTTTAGAAAGATCAGAATTCAGGCGTTCTGTGGCTTCCCTGCGTGATATGTTTACCTCCTGAAGGGTTGGACGTCTATGAAAAGACGTGGAAAAGTGCAGGGTGGTATCATCAGCGTAGGAGTGGATAGGACAAGAAGTTTGGTTTAGAAGATCATTAATGAATAATAAGAAGAGAGTGGGTGACAGGACAGAACCCTGAGGAACACCACTGTTAATAGATTTAGGAGAACAGTGACCGTCTACCACAGCAGCAACAGAACGGTCAGAAAGGAAACTTGAGATGAAGTTACAGAGAGAAGGATAGAAACCGTAGGAGGGTAGTTTGGAAATCAAAGCTTTGTACCAGACTCTATCAAAAGCTTTTGATATGTCCAAGGCAACAGCAAAAGTTTCACCAAAATCTCTTAAAGAGGATGACCAAGACTCACTAAGGAAAGCCAGAAGATCACCAGTAGAGCGGCCTTGACGGAACCCATACTGGCGATCATATATAAGGTTGTGAAGTGATAGATGTTTAAGAATCTTCCTGTTGGGGATAGATTCAAAAACTTTAGATAGGCAGGAAATTAAACCAATAGGACGGTAGTTTGAGGGATTAGAACGGTCACCCTTTTTAGGAACAGGTTGAATGTAGGCAAACTTCCAGCAAGAAGGAAAGGTAGATGTTGACAGACAGAGCTGAAAGAGTTTGACTAGGCAAGGTGCAAGCACAGAGGCACAGTTTCGTAGAACAATAGGAGGGACCCCATCAGGTCCATAAGCCTTCCGAGGGTTTAGGCCAGCGAGGGCATGGAAAACATCATTGTGAAGAATTTTAATACGTGGCATGAAGTAGTCAGAGGGTGGAGGAGAGGAAGGAACAACCCCAGAATCGTCCAAGGTAGGGCTTTTAGCAAAGGTTTGAGCGAAGAGTTCAGCTTTAGAAATAGATGTGATAGCAGTGGTGCCATCTGGTTGAAATAAAGGAGGGAAAGAAGAAGAAGCAAAGTTATTGGAGGTATTTTTGGCTAGATGCCAAAAGTCACGAGGGGAGTTAGATCTTGAAAGGTTTTGACATTTTCTGTTAATGAAGGAGTTTTTGGCTAGTTGGAGAACAGGCATGGTTCCGGGCAGAAATATAAAGTGCATGAGATTCTGGTGATGGAAGGCTTAAGTACCTTTTGTGGGCCACCCCTCTATCATGTATAGCACGAGAACAAGCTGTGTTAAACCAAGGTTTAGAAGGTTTAGGACGAGAAAAAGAGTGAGGAATGTATGCCTCCATGCCAGACACTATCACCTCTGTTATGCGCTCAGCACACAAAGACGGATCTCCGACACGGAAGCAGCAGTCATTCCAAGGAAAATCAGCAAAATACCTCCTCAGGTCCCCCCAACTAGCAGAGGCAAAACGCCAGAGGCACCTTCGCTTAGGGGGATCCTGAGGAGGGACTGGAGTGATAGGACAAGATAAAGATATGAGATTGTGATCGGAGGAGCCCGACGGAGAAGAAAGAGTGACAGCATAAGCAGAAGGATTAGAGGTCAGGAAAAGGTCAAGAATGTTGGGCGTATCTCCAAGACGGTCAGGAATACGAGTAGGGTGTTGCACCAATTGCTCTAGGTCATGGAGTATAGCAAAGTTGTAGGCTAGTTCACCAGGATGGTCAGTGAAGGGAGAGGAAAGCCAAAACTGGTGGTGAACATTGAAGTCTCCAAGAATGGAGATCTCTGCAAAAGGGAAGAGGGTTAGAATGTGCTCCACTTTGGAAGTTAAGTAGTCAAAGAATTTCTTATAGTCAGAGGAATTAGGTGAGAGGTATACAGCACAGATAAATTTAGTATGAGAGTGACTCTGTAGTCGTAACCAGATGGTGGAAAACTCGGAAGATTCAAGAGCGTGGGCACGAGAACAGGTTAAGTCATTGCGCACATACACGCAGCATCCAGCTTTGGATCGAAAATGAGGATAGAGAAAGTAGGAGGAACAGAAAAGGGGCTACTGTCAGTTGCCCCAGACACCTGAGTTTCAGTGAGGAAAAGAAGATGAGGTTTAGAAGAGTAGAGGTGGTGTTCTACAGATTGAAAATTAGATCTTAGACCGCGAATGTTGCAGAAGTTAATGAAGAAAAAGTTGAGGGGGGTGTCAAGACACTTAGGGTCGTCGACAGAAAGGCAGTCCGACCTGGGGACATTTATGGTCCCCTCCCCAGATGGGGGACTCCGAGGCTGGTGTAGGAGTCGCCATGATCATTTTAAAATTTTTGAGTGAAGGGTGTCTGTGTTAATAGGTGCTTGTAGTTTTGTGTGGAGGAAGAGAGTTGTCTTTAGAGGGCAGGCTGTGACTGCCCCCTTGTGTTGTGAGACACAAAGGGAAACGTTCAGTGAGGTCACAGCTGGGTTTAATGATAAGTTCACAGCACCCCTTGAACAGTGTTTTAGACCTCAATTTGAGTACTAAGATAGTGCAGTACCTTAGTTCAGTCCTGTGTTGACACGATACGTGGAAGTAAAAACTCCACCAAAAGTCGCGCTAATTTCATCTGATATGCAAGGATGCAAATATGGTGCATTTCAGAGACTCGAGGCATAATAATTTTCAAAACATGGTAAAGTCTCTCTCTCTCTCTCTCTCTCTCTCTCTTTGAGTCAACGTAATCACACTATTGTCTGTTACCATGATCTAAAAGTTCAGGTGAATTTGAGGTAGCACACTGGGAGCGATTTCAGTGGGGTGTTGCCACGGCAACGGACTTCCGCCCTCCATTTCACAACGTACCCGGCCACCCTCCCCCGCCACATCAAGTGATTTACTGGACATTGAGTTCAAGGTCATGACTAACAAGTTCACCACAAAAGCTCCATGAAACTAGATTATTAGAAGATGAGGGTGTCAAGTCAGGATGTGATGGGAGAGGAAATTCTGATGTCATAATATGGCAAAACATAATGTATTATAAAATAATTATTTGAGAGATACAATAGAAGCATAGCTTTGCTATAAAGGAGGTAATGACCAAGTAAGGCATCATCCCTCATGTTCACTGTACGAGAAATGAGATGAAAATGTTACAAAAAATATTATGGTTCACTGATGTGGCAGTTTTTGATAAATCTGCTTATACCATCGTGTTTGGGAGACTTATTTACAAGATGAACGAGTTTATCTTAGCATTCATACCATAGCCACTGAATATGGCGGCCATAAGTACTACAATGTCTTATAAACATTTCAGAGCGGAATATTGACTTCAGCTCATTATAATTTCTTTATTATTGTTTCTACCAATTTTTTTTTTTTTTTTTTCAGATATATCTAAGCTCTGAAACTACTGCTGAGTGTAACGTTATTAACCAAAATGCCCTATCTAGTTTCTGAGGTGAGATACTGCAGATAATATAAAATGCCATCCTCTGGTCGTTAGTATTAATGTATAACATTTCTCACTCTTACTCTTGTCAGCTTTCTTGTCCTCTGCGTGGCCAGAGAGAGAGAGAGAGAGAGAGAGAGAGAGAGAGAGAGAGAGAGAGAGAGAGAGAGAGAGAGAGAGAGAGAGAGAGAGAGAGAGAGAAACGAAAAAAAAAAATAAATAAAAAGGACTGATAATGGTGGGGTCACGATTACTCAGAGAGAGAGAGAGAGAGAGAGAGAGAGAGAGAGAGAGAGAGAGAGAGAGAGAGAGAGAGAGAGAGAGAGAGAGAGAGAGAGAGAGAGAGAATGACTTCTAATATACATGCATTTCAAAACTTATTTTGATGTCTAATTACCTTCAAATCACAATTATTCTACAAAGTTGTAGAATCAATCACTGACTTTATGATCTCATATCAATTTCAATTGTTTTTCCTTACAATCACGAATAATTGCATTTGAACTATCATTTTGCTGTTGCCTGTTTTGCGTTAATATTTGACTACTATATGAAACCACTTTCAAAAGGGCGGAGGATGGGGAAAGTGGTTGGTGGGATAAATGCGATAAGGTCCCCGGCCTGTATCCTGGTAAAACACTTTTCAGTGTTGCTAAAACTCACTTAGTAGATAAGCAGGTTTTCATTCATCGCAAATCGACAATAATATTTATAATATCTAATAATATCACAATACTGTAAACATTCTTGACCAAAATGTTTGGAATAATTTAAACATTACAATATGTAACAAAATTATGCATACATTGGAGTATCAACCCAGCTACCAGTCAACAATAATGTCACTTTGTTTTCAAGGCATCGATTCGGTATGTGTGTTTGTGTGTGTGTGTGTGTGTGTGTGTGTGTGTGTGTGTGTGTGTGTGTGTGTGTGTGTGTGTGTGTGTGTGTTAGGGAGAGAAGGGAAGTAAAATGTAGTACGAATATAGGTATAAAAATGTATATATATACGAGTATAGATATAGAAATGGATATCTGTATTTAATCAATATGAACGTCCCTTCCTCTCTCTCTCTCTCTCTCTCTCTCTCTCTGGATTACTGAATGGTATTATCACAGATGTTACATATCGCTCTGTATGACACGGGTGCTGCAGTTAATCTTATCAAAATGATGTATTTCGGAAACTCTCTTCTTCTCAGGATCTCATCACTACATTACCTCCTGATGTCAATGTCAATGGTATATCTAGGAAAATTATCTTACTTCATGGGAAAGTACTCTTATCACTGTTTTTATCACCCCAGGAACCAGACATATGTTATTATTTTTATATTGTATCTGATGTATCTTTCAATGCTGATCTTCTCATAGGCTTCAACACCGCGTGAAAATATGACATCAGTCTTTTCCCTGCCATCAATGAAATTGCTCAAGGGGATACTTATATTCTTACTGTTCTTCCTCTGGTACTTCCTCTCTTGCTGGTGTAGTGACATCTGTTGCAACTCTTCCTTCTACTAGCGATCAGATGTTATCTACACGGGATTCTTGTGTTATATCATCTAAATTGCCTCACAGCCTGAATTTCAATCAACTTCCCAATCCGACCACGGTGTAACTCCTTGTAAACACATTTTGCTAGCAGATCCGGTAACGCTATCTGAATGTGCTTTATATGTTGTAAAGACTAAGGTTAGGCCTGCTGTATCAGTCAGTGATATTCTCTGTTATGCACAACAATGTCTATACAAAGGTGTCGAGTTAAAACCCGTTCTTACCACAATCAATGAAAATGGTTTCTGTAAAATTGGGTTAAAAATGTCACATCTGCGCCTATCAAGCTCAAAGCAGGTGTGCTACTCGGAGAAGCCTTGCCTTACTCTGATAAAGTTGAAATCCTGGATGATTTACCTTTTTCTATCAATAATGTATCTGCATCTGACAACCATGACATGTCTTCTCTCCCGCCTGTCATGGATGATTATATATCTATACTTGATTTCCCAGAATCTCAACATAAATTACTCGCTCTCCTAAATTCTTTCAGGAACGTTGTCTCGCTTCCTGGTGAACCTCTAGGCCAGATGGACGTCATCACTCATGCTATTCATCTGACGCCTAGGCCCAGACCATCTTACACCCAGAGTTATAGGGTGCCACACAATCGTCGTGTTCTGCTTGATGAAGCTGTGCGAGGTATGTTACTTCAGGATGTAGTGAACCTGCCTGTTCACTTCATAACGCTCCCTTATTACTTGTTCCAAAGAAGCTAAGCGATTGGCATGTCGTTGCAGACTTCAGAAAACTCAACACATCTACCATTACTGACCGTTATCCTATGCCAAGGTTAGGTGATTTTCTTCAGTCTTTCGGATATTTAAATGCGGTATTTTCTACCCTAAACTTACACTCAGGATTCTTCCAAGTTGAATTAGAGCAAACTTCACAGCGATATACTGCTTTCACTACCTCCTCTGCCTAATTTATTTTCAAATGCATGGCCCAAGATCTAAGTAACTCGCCTCTAACGTTTCAGAGATTCATGAATTCTGTTCTCTCAGGTCTTATCGGTAAAAGTGTGTTCTGCTTTCTTGATGACGTTATCATTGCATCAAAGTCTTTACAGGATCATTTTCACATGCTGCCTCTCGTTCTGTCAAGCTTTTAAGCAGCTGGCTTAAAGATCAAACTCAGCAAAGGCTCCTTTCTCAAACAGCAAGTCAAATTCCTTGGTCACAAAGTCGATAGAGATGGTATTCACACCTTAAATGACAAGGTAAATGCTGTGAAAAATTTCCCTGTTCCTGCTAATATTGATCAGATCAGGCAGTTCATCGGTTTTGCTGGATTTTATCGCCAGTTCATCAAAAATTTCAGCCTTATCATTCAACCTCTCACTCATTTGCTCAAAAATAATGTCGCATTCATCTGATCTGAAAAGGGACAAGATGTCTTTGATGTCTTGCTTTTCCATATTCCGAGAAACATTTCACCTTATACACTGACGCTTCTGTCGTTGGAATCGGTGCTGTTCTCATGCAGAAAGATTCACTAGGTAAACATCGCGTATTAACGTACGCTAGGAGACTTCCTAGCAAGGCAGAACAAAATTATGACGTCACAAAGCGTCTCGCCGTGATATGAGCGTTACGTCATTTTTGTTAACTCATCTTAGGCTATACGATTCATGTGCACACTGATCATTATGCTGTCACAGAGACCTTCAAATGCAACAACTTCACAGGTCAATTTGCTCGCTAGCATCTCATGATTGAAGAATTTAATCCTACAATTTCATATATTCCTGGTAAGGCAAACTCAGTGGCAGATGTACTATCACGCCCTCTTGCTACTATCTTTGTCATGACAGAAAATCCTGCCATGCCAACCATGGATGAAATAAGGAAACATCAACGTTGAGACGCGTTCTGTTCTAGTGTTGCTTATTACCTCGAATCTGGTGATGAGACAAATCTTCCAAAGTTGCAAGTGAGTGCTGATACGTTTTTCATACAAGACGATCACTTATATAAGTCGAGTGATGTCTCTACTGATGATTCTAGTGAGCGTTTATCTCAGCTAGTGATACCTCAGTCGCTAGTGAGTATCACTAGCGACCTGAGTTCACGACTCACTAAGGTCGTGAACTCAGGACATTCAAGCCGGGACAGATGCTTCGCGCAGGTAAAACGATCATATTTCTAGCCGACTACGAGGAAAGAATATCTTTCAACACTGTGCGCTCTGTCCTCAGTGTGCTTCGCACCATCCATCACTTGCAAATGACAGTCCATCGCTTCCGTACCACATCACTTCCGCTCCTTGGGATTCAGTCTCTGTTGATCTGCTCAAACTTCCACTTACAGAGAACGGTTATCAGTATCTTCTAGTTTGTGTGGATAATTTCACTCCTTTCACCATTCTTGTTGCTCTCAAGAAGAAAACTGCTACTTCCGTTGGTCGCGCGATCATCAACAACATAATTTGTCCTCTTGTCATCTTATCTGACAATGGCGCTGAATTCAATAACTCTTTCTTACAGAAGATTTGTAAAGAATTTTATATCAAGAAATGTAATATTGTTCCTCACTCACCCAGCTCAAACGTTAAAGTAGAGCGTTGTAATAAATGTATCTTTGACGTTCTGCGTTACGTAACAGAAGCAAAGCACTCCCGAGACGAATGGCTTCCTCAGATAGCCTGCGCTATCAACTCAGCAATTCATTCCACCATCAAAGAGTCTTCACATTTCATGCTGTTTGGTACCGACGAGCGTCTTCCATATTAATTTCTCCACAGCGCGCCACGTCCTGTCTACAACATGGATTACTACGTCAAATGTCGTGTCTGCGATTTGCAGTTCATTCATAAGCTCATTCACGATCGCCTCGATGCTGCGGAAACAACATCGTAGAGCGACAGATTCTTCCATTGAAGTCGGTGATATAGTCTTCGCCAGAGTTCATGATCGTAACTCTAAATTAGATCCATTGTTCTTTGGGCCACACTGTATAATCGAATCTCTCCATGGCCACAAAGCAAAAATTCAAGATCTCAAATCCTTACAGGAACAGATCGTTTATGTCGATCATTTGAAGCGTGTGAACTGGTGATTTGATGATGAATGTGCACATCAGGTATCATTAATTTCTGATTTAACAGAACCTTCAAGCGACTCAAGCTTAACCACACACACACACACACACACACACACACACACACACACACACACTCTTCTTACAAACTGAAACCTCGTTCCCATTCCAAGGTTTAATCATCCAATTTCAATGTCATGTATATATATGAATATTTCTCTTTACTTATGTGTTTTGTACATGTATTATATTATCTTATCATGTCTACATGTTATTATTAAGGTTTTCGTTCCATACTCTCTCTCTCTCTCTCTCTCTCTCTCTCTGATGTCATGTATCATCTTTTAATTGCTTTCATCCTACTGCTTTATTGTTATATCCAAATTCGAGGGCGCATTTTTCGTGGGGGAAGGCATCTGTATCAGTCTCAACAATTACTATTATTATAAATATGTATATTCACTATTTCATATATTCATCCCACGTGTACCATGGCCAGCCAATCCTTTCTACACCTCTCAAGGGAATTTCACACCTACTTCCAGTCCTTAGGGATAACACCTGCATACATATGATCGCCTTCCTGGTCAATTCTCCTCCTTGTCTATCTCAAGGGAATTTCACACCCACTTCCAGTCCTTAGGGATAACACCTGCGTTCTACCTTTCTCTACCACTCGAGGGAGTTTCACATCCACCTCCTGCCCTTAGAGACAACTATCTGTGGTACACTTGGCTCAGATAAATACAGCCCACATGATAGTGAGCTCTCAGTTCAGTTCAGTTCAGAGTTCAGTCCCAGTCAGTTACCCAGTCATGAGCAGTCAGTCTCGGTCTTTCGCCCAGTTCCGCTTAGTTACAGTCAGTTTGAGAGACGCTGCTCAGTCATCATCCATATCACTTAAGAGAAAGAGAACAATCAATCGTCACGTTACAAATTCGTCTCTAATAAAGTGTGTACTATCTACCAGCTATGAAATCAAGAACTCTCATCATCGTATCTTTTATTTGCACACATCACTATATCAACCAACTACCCACGACCTCCAAGCTACCAGAACCACTGCCACACTATACGCTACCAACTCACCAATCAATATCAGAGCAGCAGCATCAATCAAATCAAATTCAGAAACAGAGGTGATTATAAAATCTGATACAGAGGTGAATCATCAACACTAGAACATGATAATCTATAATTTCCTATTTAAAGCATGGCATTATTCCTTTGCATTTAAAAGAAAAAAAAACATACGAATCAGAATTTAAAAATTTCCATTTTTCACAAACTGAATTATAAGGAAACACTTTGGAATGAATATAAAGAGATAATAATGTTCATTCAATGAAATTTTGGACATAAACAGTATTTTAGTACATGTAATACCATATCTATGAAATTCTGGTTTGAAAGTAAAGAAAAGCGTAATGAATCATTGAACTAAAAAAGAGTGATCCATTGTCTTATTAGAAAAAAGATATCTTGTACATCACTCATAGTTCAAAAAAAAAATAAATAAATAAAATAAAAATAAATAAATAAATAAATAAAAAAAAAAAAAAATAAATCAATAAAAAAAAAGTTTTAATGTCTATGAGCCATAAACATTTTGACATTAAAAATGAGTCAAATTCTGGGAATATCTTTATATTGGCCCTTATAGCATAAATGTTCTCGATTTATCGACCTTGGCGTAAAATATAGCGCTTTTGTGGTGCCCATGATGTGCTGATGACACTGGCCTTTCTTGCAGTGATAAATACACAACTTTTCAATTAGGTGATGGACTTTACTAAAAACAGCCACTTTTTGACATTGGCCGTTCTTGTTCTCAGCCCTAGAGTTACCCCATTATACCTGCGTTTTTGAAAGCATAGAATGACGGATTCAGTGTTTGATATATTAACATAAGGAAGAGATATCTTTTGTGACTCCTCTTTGCTTCGGCTAACAAAACAACAGTTTTAAACAAATTGTTCTCAAGTGATGTGCGACACCTGGGAAATATACAGGCCATGATTGCATAGTACGATTGTTAGTTTCACGAGAACGGTGAAACAAATTGAAAAAGAAAGAAAAAATAAGTAAATAAATAAGCCGTCTAACTTTGAGAGCATTTTTGAGACAATAGGCTGTTGAGGGATACGAGGATTTTTTTTTTTTTATGTGTAGGAAGGACACTGGCCAAGGGCAACAAAAATCCAATAAAAAAAAAAAAGCCCACTGAAATGCCAGTCCCATAAAAGCGTCAAAGCAGTAGTCAAAAATTGATGAATAAGTGTCTTGAAACCTCCCTCTTGAAGGAATTCAAGTCATAGGAAGGTGGAAATACAGAAGCAGGCAAGGAATTCCAGAGTTTACCAGAGAAAGGGATGAATGATTGAAAATACTGGTTAACTTTTGCATTAGAGAGGTGGACAGAACAGGAGTGAGAGAAAGAAGAAAGTCTTGTGCAGCGAGGCCGCGGAAGGAGGGGAGGCATGCTGTTAGCAAGATCAGAAGAGCAGTTAGCATGAAAATAGCGGTAGAAGACAGCTAGAGATGCAACATTGCGGCGATAAGAGAGAGGCTGAAGACAGTCAGTTAGAGGAGAGGAGTTGATGAGATGAAAAGCTTTTGATTCCACCCTGTCTAGAAGAGCAGTATGAGCGGACATGAAGAGACCCCAGGCATGTGAAGCACTCCATACATGGACGGATAAGGCCCTTGTACAGAGTTAGCAGCTCGGGTGGTGAGAAAAACTGGCGGAGATGTCTCAGAACGCCTAACTTAATAGAAGCTGTTTTAGCTAGAGATGAGATGTGAAGTTTCCAGTTCAGATTATAAGTAAAGGGCAGACCGAGTATGTTCAATGTAGAAGAGGGGGACAATTGAGTGTCACTGAAGAGGGGATAGTTGTCTGGAAGGTTGTGTTGAGTTGACAGATGGAGGAATTGAGTTTTTGAAGCATTGAACAATACTAAGTCTGCTCTGCCCCAATCAGAAATTTGAGAAAGATCAGAAATCAAGCGTTCTTTGGCTTTCCTGCGTGAAATGTTTACCTCCTGAAGGGTTGGACGTCTATGAAAAGACGTGGAAAAGTGCAGGGTGGTATCATCAGCGTAGGAATGGATAAGACAAGAAGTTTGGTTAAGATCATTAATGAATAATAAGAAGAGAGTGGGTGACAGGATTCAGATTTAGAAGAACAGTGACCGTCTACCACAGCAGCAATAGAACGGTCAGAAAGTAAACTTGAGATGATGTGTCTTATCCCTAACATAGTGATGAATCATCTCAAAATGCTGTTTTTTTTTTATTGTTTTACTTTATGCTGAGGATATACCGTTAGCTGTCTCTTAATAATATGTAAGTAGTTGTCAAATATTTTGGGGCGATTCACCATCATGTCTATAATGAGGCCTTTTCAATGATACCAATTGGGGCTTTCGCTATGGTCTGAGTTGCCGGCTCTTTTAATGTAAGACTCGATATATGCTCCCCACAGTTCTCTGGAGATGCACATTCTAAAACCGCCACTCGTGATATATCTTAATGTACTGTACCTGCACGCTACAAAACATTAATCCTAAATGCTTATGCTAACAGTATCCATGGAATCTGATGATGCACACTCGATAGAACAGTTATGATAAGCTAATTAAATGCAACTAGGCTCTCAGTGTTTTCACATTTATTTCTAGTCTCCTGGTGGAATTTAATTCGAAACATTTTTCCACTGGTTTCTCCAGAGACTAATGTTTTATTTGGCAAAAAAAAAAAAAAAAAAAAAAAAAAAAAGTCGAGCAAGTATTATGTGTGCTGCAGGGATAAAGTGACGGCCAAAGCCATACTGAGCAGTGTTGTCATTCATGAAAATTTCAAAAGCCAAGGTCGCCTAGTAAAAATAGCCAAGATTGACCTAAAAAGACTAGACTAATAAAAAAAAAAAAAAAAACTTACACTTGCTATAAGTACCATTTTCAAGGATTCTACCATTGCACATGTTAATCTTAGCTCATAATTTTTTTTACTGAAGGAAGACCGAAAGTGGGGTCTCATCCACATCACCGCTGGCAATGTCGGCCTCCCAGCTATGAAGAGTTGCCTCCTCACTCTGGCTGGTTCTCTTGATGTATCCTTGGTGACACTTGCCATTTTTTATATCGCTGATGAGTACCGAAGATGGTTTCCATCCTTAACAGGGTACTTCTTGTCTTGAGATGGCTTGCTTAGCGAGCAATCGGTCTGCGATTGCATCTACTTGGAGTGTATTTGTTTGCTTAGTTTTAGTTTGAGTTTGAGTTTGAGAATACTCTTTCCACACATGCAGATGAATGGGGCAAGGCCAATAGGCCACACATTAAGTTTGAAAGCACATCAAACTTCGCATGATTATTTCCGTCTTTGACATTTCGTATTTCTTGCCAAAATGAAGTTGCTTTATCACATACGCTTCTCAGCCTTTCTTTTACAGAAAGCAAGTCTTGCCATTGATCTTCAAAAACATCCAACTCTTCTCCTTGACAAGAGTTGGAAAGTGCACTGCAAGTTCAGCAATTGACTTAACGCTTCTTTCAGCGTTCATTGCTACTTTTGGGCTCAGTGAGATGCAGATTTGCAAGTACACATTCTTCTTGTAAGGGGAATTTTTCTTTATTTGCGTGCATAGCTCAACAAAGAACTTTTGATAATCCAAGAAGAACCTTTTCCTTGCTTCCTCGTCTAGTATTGGTTCTTTCATTAATATTATTGTGCTTGGCATCGGCCACCCAAATGTATGTCTTCTAGCTTCTTGTGCAGTGATTACTCACAGGGATCAGGGATCAATTTCTGAGAGCTTTTTTGATAGAACCACTTCTCTTTTAATGAACATTCCTAATATGCCTCTGTACTCATCAGCAATTGTAGCAATACAGAGTTCCCAAATGTATGTCTTCTAGCTTCTTGTGCAGTAAGTTGTCACAGGGATCAATCTCTGAAAGCTTTTTTGATAGAATCACTTTTCTTTTAATGAACATTGCTAATATGCCTCTGTACTCATCAGCAGTTGTAGCATACAAAGTTCCCAGTCTAAAATATTCAGACTGAAATTCTTGGTTCATCTTGTCTACTTCAAGAAGAGAAGCATATGCTTTGTTCCACAACTGACCAGAATACTGTATATATCTACTGCTCCGTCGAATTTCACAGTGTGTCTTCATTTCAGCTTTAAAAAATAGTGAGAGCATCCCATTGTTCTAATATTCTTGAGATGACTTGTCCTCTGGACAACCGCCGCGTCTGTAACAGCTTTAACATTTGGTGTTTCGGACTTTGTACAACATCTTGAATTACCTGAAATTGTTGCTGACGCTTGCTGCTTCGAGAGAAATAATGACAAACGTCTCTCAAAAACTGTTCCAAGAATGAAGGCAGCTGAGAACAAGCATGGTTTGCACAGAGCGCGAAGGGGTGACATGTACATCTAATATAAACACTGATGGCACTTCTTTTCTTATGAAAACTTGGAATCCATTGTTTGTGCCAAGCATAACTGAGCAATTATCACAGGCAAATCCTATGATATTTTGGAGAGGTATACCTTTGCTCGCAAGTAGCTCCTTAACATCTATAAAGAGTCCTTCGCCACGGGCATCATCTACTTGTACAATATCAAGTAATGTATCAGTCACTTTACACTTCTGATCAAAATATCTCACCATTACTACCAGGATTTAGGGTACAGATAAGTCTATGCTCTCGTCAGTGAGTAGAAAAATACATTTTCCCTGCATATTTTAGCAATTTCCTCGCGTTCATCAAAAGCAATACCATCTCTCATGACATATGATGCTTTTTTTTTTTTTCAATGTCATATTCTGTGCTATTTCACTATCTGGACACATGTTCTTTACTAATTCTATCAAGAGGTCTGCTTGTTTGAATGGTGTCCTATGCTCTGCCATGAATGCAGAGAGCAACAGTTCAGCTCTATTTACATCACTCTGAAGATCTTTTTTTCTGCTTTTTTTCTTGAAAAATTTATCAATAACCGTGACACTTTTCTTTTTATCTAGATTATTCACATGTTTGGTGGAAGACTTGTGAGACATTAGCTTAAACCTGTTGCATTTTTCAGTTTAGTGTCGCACACAGTGCAAATTGCAGTGTGTTTATCATTAGGGTCAGCTTTAAGCCAGTCTTTAAATTCCGCATCGCTCAGCCATTCCTCCCGAAAGGTTTGTTGGTACCACACCTTCGACCTTTTTTAGGGTGGTGTACAGACCCCACTACCACTAGGTCCACTTTCAGTCACTATTATCACTCATTGTGTCATCACTCAGCTATAGTCTGAATCGATTAAATATTTTTTTTCTAGGTTGCTCAATACCTAAACGGAAATCGCAATCTAGAAATGCGATGCCACTGAGGAGAGGTGATTGGCTATCACCGAGACACTGATTGAGTCATAATGACTGACTCCGGACTCCGAGGACCGGAAGGCGGGAGATGGTGATGCTTAATGCATTTGGCGCACGTATATTTTTATCAAGTAACTTCAGCCAAGATGCACGGCAGACGTTTTTAGTACCAAAACAAATTTGTTATGATTTTATTCTAAAAAAGCAAAACGAATCTCACAGTCGAATCCGTTAGCATGTAGTATTTATATTAGCTACAATTTTACATGGTAGAAAATAGGCAACTTTCCATTTTTGAGCATCATGACTCGTATGCTACACGTACAGTTTTTGATCTGACCGCGTCGCGCCAGCCCATGTTGACCTTTTATGGGTCCTTTATTTTTTTGCATGATGGAAGTGATTTTTTTTTTTATCTAAAAAGTGTGTGTGTGTGTGTGTGTGTGTCGCATATGATGGGGGAGGAAGGATGTGGGGGAGTAAGTGAAGGATGATAGGGAGAGGATCGAGGAGGGGGGAAGAATAATAAATTAGGAGGAGGAGGAAAATCACAAGTAGATAAGAGGGTGAGGGAAGGGATGAAGAGAGGAAGTTGAAAAAACAACTCACCACGAGAGAGAGAGAGAGAGAGAGAGAGAGAGAGAGAGAGAGAGAGAGAGAGAGAGAGAGAGAGAGAGAGAGAGAGATTCAAATACATACGTGTCGAAGGATTGTATTTTACTGTTATAATTAGGTGGGGGGATAACGCCAAGACAGGAGGGAAGGGACTAGCCGAGCAGATGATTTCTCAAAAGCCTAGATTGACCTGTTTTGTAGGAAAAAAAAAGCAAAGACGCCAAGGTCTCAACCCAAAAGTCAAAATCGTCAAAAAAGCCAAGGAGTGGCAACGCTGGTACCAAGACGAAAGGACCTGTGTAGTAGTGACCAGCTAGTTTCAAGTAACCAAGTGCGCGTGCAGCCTTATTTTTATTGCCAGCCACGGCAACGCACAGATGTCTTCAGCTGACACCACTCGACAGCAGCAGCAGTGGGCATGCCATGTAGGTTAGGTTGGTAATGTTAGGTTAGGTATTGCTTCACATCATTTAGGTGAGATTTAGGTTAATGCTAGATTAGATTAGTGTCCTATTAAAACCGGAACCATTTGTAGTACTAAATGGTTTGATAAGCTATATAATTCATGCCTAATACTTGAATTCCAATAAAAGTTAAAATAACCGATATATTAAAGAGAAATTGTGATATGGCATAGGAGCTAAACGGAGTATTTAGGCCAACGCCTGAACATTCTTCTAAATATATATATATATATATATATATATATATATATATATATATATATATATATATATATATATATATATATATATCCTTGAGGCCTTTTTCACAGTCGCTTCCTGTTGTGATCGTTACGAATGAGTGGAACCTTTGGTAACGCTGGCTTGGGAGCTGATGGACCTCCTCAGTGGAGCTTACCAATACCAATACCAATCAATTTCTTGCAAATATCACAAGTTCTTATCCTCTTGCACTTGTTTTATTTCCTAAATTGTATATTAAAATTATTAAATTTTTTTTTTTGCAAATATCACAAATTCTTATCCTCTTGTATTTGTAGGATGAAGAGTGAGACACAGGCCGACAAGTATCCTCCCTTACTGAGACTCAGAGCAGAACTGTTTACAGGGTGTGCTGCCGGCCAATGCCCAGCCGATGCAGCCCAACATATCATACATCCCCCCCCCCAAGATATTGACAAACCAACATGAACAAAAAGAAAATGCAATATCTGACACCTTAATGCACTTAGTATCAAGAAAATTAACAATCCAAGCCTGTGTCAGTCCAGATCCGAGCAACACAAAAGCAAATAAATCCTTGTAACACATAAATGCATGCACACACACACACACACACACACACACATGCTAGGCGGGTGTATCCGTGACAAAGTCGGACAGCCATCCTGGTCGCTTGACATGACGCCCCGGGCGTCGAGGCACCGGTGATTCTGACGGCAGGGAAAGCGGAGCATGCGACGGGTGAAGCTGTGTTCTTAGCACGGACAGGCCGAAGGTGCCTCCGATTACGTAAAGAAACACAGCCACTGCCTTCCAGCTTGATCGTGTATTGTCGATGTGGTAGAGCCTCCGTGACCAGACCGCATCTGTCCCAGAAGTGGGTGGCCTGGTTCTGGATCCACACCCGAGTGCCTAGCGACAGGGTAGTGAGCGTCCTAGGAGTTCCCTGCCTCCCTACTACGTGAAGCTGCTGACGGGACATCGCACGCTCCCTCCTGCGGAGCGTCTGCCGCCAATCCATCCTGTAGTGTTGACGGTGCACCATCGCGAAGTTGCCACCCCGTAGCCAGCTGTGCGGGTGATTTGTCTCCTCTCAGGGGTGTATTCAGGTATTGTAGCATAGCCTTAGGAAACTTGTCGATGTTTAGGCTGCCACCTGGGGTAGTGTTGTCACGGAGAAGTCTTTTTGCTGATTTTACTGCCACCTCTGCCCTGCCATTCGACTGGGGAAAGTGTGCCGATGACATTGGACTGGGGAAAGTGTGCCGATGACGTCCTCATGGCAACACCCCAGCCTTCCATGAACTTGTTCACCTCCTCGCTGGTAAGGTTCGTGCCACCATCAGTGGAAATGCTCTCGGAAGCGCCCCACCGAGCAAAGTACTGTCGAAGCACTGCCATAATCTTATTGGACGTGGCGCTGTTGGGCAAATGGTCAATTTCCAGCCAACCTTTCCACCTCTCGGCGTAAGCCAGGTACACTTGACCATCGAGCTGGAATAAATCCGCTACCGTGTGCTGGAATGGATACTCCGGAGAGGGTGTCAGGGCGAAGGGTTCTGCTGCTTGAGATGGTGCGTGGGCATTGAATGTGTCACAGGAGTCACGGACATGCTGCAGGTCACCGTCCATGCCAGGCTAGTAAACCGCCTGTCTCGCTCGTCGCTGCATGCTGTCAAGGGCCTGGTGACTTGCATGGAGATTAAGTGCTACTCGCCGACGCAGGCTCTCCGGGATAACAAGGCGAACAGCTCCCTGGTCGAATGTGTAAGTCACCAGTCCTTGGGAGACAGCTAGCCTGTCCCTCACACCGTAAAAGGGGCGCAAGCAGGCTAATTCTTGAGCCCGGTGTTGATGCCAGTCCCCAGCTGACATCTTGGACGCCAACAGCTGATACTCTGGATCTTCAGCGGGAATCTGCCATACTGTAGTGTCATCCAGCGTGATGAGCTCGTCGATGTCTAAGGCGCAGACAGTTGCAGCTGCTGTGGCTACCTCAAGGTCGTCCGCTTGTTCTTCATCAGGCTACCCGAGCACTGGATAGCGGGACAGGTAGCAGCAGCACAGTAGCGTTTTCCTGGCAGGTACTTGACTTGGAACTTGTACTGTAGTGTCTTTTCCTTCAAGGCAAAGAGTCTTGGGTTGACGATATCCTTCAACGCTCTGTCGCCCAGAAGCTTCACTAGTGGCCTGTGGTCTGTGACGACCACCAGATTTGGGCAACCGAGTAGGAAGAGGCGCGCCTTGCGAAGACACCAGGCCACTGCCAGGGCTTCACCTTCAACTGGGGCATAACCTGCCCCTGTAGTTGTCAAGTGACGGCTGCCACAAAGTGAGAGGCGCCACCCACTCTTGCAGCAGAATGGGGCATCCTTAGCTGGGCAAGTGCAGTATTGCTGGAGTACCACAAACCCGATACCTAATTTACTGAAGTCGGTGATGGCAATAGTACGTCTGTCCTTGTCATAGAAGGTTAAGCCATCCTTTGTCAGCTTGCATATGATCTCCTTGGCCTTCTGGAATTTCTGCTGCAGTTGTGTGTCCCAGTATACCTTCTTGCCCTGTGGTTTGCGAAGTAATTCTCGGAAAGGCTCCATGACCGGTGCTGTGGTGAGGAACGGCGCCAGTTGATTTACAAAACCATGCCACGAGCGAATGTCTGTCAATGTGGGGGCCTCAGACATGTTGAACTCCTGGACAGCAGCAAGACACTCATCTGTGGGCTTATAGGAGTCCTACCCTATGTGGAAGCCCACGAAGTCAGTCTCCCTCCTGCAGAACCTGAACTTCTCCGGTTTGAGTGTGATGCCCTTCCTTGCACACGTCTCCAGGAACTCGTACGTATGCCAGAACGAGTCCTCCACACTGGAGTCGTAGAGTAGCGTGTCGTCAATACACTTGAGTTTTCTTGTGATCCCTGCGATGGCATCATCATATCTCCTGGTGTAAGCATCCGGGAGTGTGATGGGTCTCCCTACGACAGACCGCGTTCAGCTGCTGGTAATCAATGGTCCGTCGTGGCTGCCCAGACTTTTTGGCGACCACCACCATCCTGGAGAACCACTCTGTCGCCTCACCGACTGGTACCGGCTCAATCACCCCTCTTGCTACGTCCTCGTCGAGTTGCCGCTTCACTTCTACTTTCCAGTGCCTTGGGACAGGCGCTGGCGTGTGGCAGGCACAGGGCTTGGCGCCTTCAATCAGATGAAGTGGATGAGGTTTACCAGCCATTACAGGCAAGGAGGTGCGGCTGGTGTTGAAGGCTGATGCTGAGAAATGGCGAAGAAGCCACTCTTCTAACTGCGGCACGCTTTCCTCCAACGGGGTGAAAGGGACCACGTCAGGCCTAGGGTGAATGTTATCTGCCAGCTCTGGCTTGCTAGTGTTGGTATCTTGCATGACAGTCGCTGCGGAGGGGAGCTGGTGAGGGAAGTCGTTGTGCACTAGACCCAACTGTTTGGATGCCTCTAGTGAGATGTAGAAGCGGCTCGCTGACTCCACAAAAAAAAAACCTCTTAAGATGTGGAGCGGCCGCAGTACTGTACACTGCATGTGGTGGACCCCAAAGGTCGGAGGAGCACGTTTGCTACGTCGCGCAGGCCGCCTCGGCGCTTCAGCAGTGAACGTGGGATGCCGAGAGCGTCCATCAGCTTCGGTCCGGCCACACACACCTGTGCACCCGTGTCAGGAACCACTTGGGTGCCTACCAGTTTGCCTGACCCATGCGCGTAGCGTACCGTCACCGAGATGCTGGGCTCAGTGCTGCCAGATCGAGTTGCCAAAAGTTCCCTGTTTTGCCTAAAAATATTTCCCTATTTAGCGCAGCATTTCCCTGTCGTAATTTTTCACTTCTTACATACTTACATACACACATTCGTGTGTGTGTGTGTGTGTGTGTGTGTATATATATATATATATATATATATATATATATATATATATATATATATATATATATATATATATATATATATATACACACACACACACACACACACACACACACACACACACACGAGTATATAATGAGTACTATAATGTAAACTTAGTTAACCTTCATTGTTACCTACCTAGAATGACTGCTATTCCTGTAGATCTGAAGTTTTGTAGATGTCAGCTGTCATAAGTTCCAAGTGCCCCGGTGTAACTTTGAAACTGTGAGCTGATGAATTTTCAAATATTTTCTTTGCATGAAGCATTCCATTTAGCGATTCTGTGTTCAGTGAATTACGAACTTTGGTCTTCATTAAATTCACTTGAGAAAACACTCTTTCAACACTTGCACTAGAGTGAGGAAGACAATAGTTTTTTCATGAAATTTCCTAGTAGTGGAAATAATGGGGAATCATCACCTTTTTTCAAGTCTCCAACCTTTTGCCAGAACTTGTATACATTAATATCAGGTTCTACATTCAGTTCAGTGTTTTTCAGTAAACGCCATTCACTGTCTATCTCATTTAAGTCATTTTCAGACACCAAGTTAGGAAACTGAGCAGCTAGGGGTGCAACAGAGGGAATGGTCTTCATCAGTACACTTTGTGGGTCTAGAGCCTTGAGATTTGTAAATACAGAATCACTGAGATTAAACCTTTGCAAAATTTGAGAGGCTCCTTCTATGTAAAAGTCCAGACATCTCAACTTGAACGTGTCCAGTTGCTGCTTGTCAAGGTTTTGGTATTTCTGAAGGGATGCAGTTACTCGTCCTCCAAGATATAGCTCTTCCAATTTAACGAAATTGTTTGGGTCTTTTACCCTGACAGCTGATAATGGTGCTGATTCTAAGACACTTGGCTTCATGTAAAACTCAAGAATGGTATGCAAGACAGCAGAGACTCTAGTGTGCAATGCATAAATCTTTGGATTCTCACTTTGCATCTCTTTGTTTAGGTCATTAAAGAAGGGTAAGACAAAATCAAGAAATTCTAAGTAAAGCTTACTGAATGGGTCATGAAGTCTCTGAAGAATGGTGTCAGCTGCTATGACCCGATCTTCCAAGGCTGCTTGTGTGAAAAATAGCTGAAGTGCTGGAAGCTGTTCAAGTAACCGCTTTACAGCACTATGCAATGATAACCATCTAGTTTGACAGGGATGTAATAGCTTGTGGGGCTTCACATTAGCAAATTCTTGGAAATCCTTAAAGGCTGCTGTCTGCTTTGGTGACAAGAAGTAGTTGTAGACATCACGGATCATATCCTCAAGCCATCTTGGCAACTTGTTGCAGGCTTTAGATGCACACAAATGAAAGGAGTGGCATACACATTTCATTATAAATAAATTGGGTATATCATCCTTTAGCAATTTTGAGAGTGAATGCCGAGCTCCCATCATCACACTGGCCCCATCCGCAGCAAATCCTATAATGTTTTGTTTGTAAGGGATATTTGCACCATTAAACACACTCTTGACACATTCATAGAGGCTTTCAGCACTGGCACTTTCTAAGGGAACTAATGTTAAAAATGAATCCTTAATGCTTTCCTGAGTGGCAACTCGTACAACAAGTGCAAGATGTTTTACGCAGCCCCTGTCTGTTGACTCATCCACCATTAGAGAGAAACAATTTTCTCTAAGATGTACAAATAACTCGTCACATTCCTTTCGACCAAGGACATTTTTCACGATGGCTGCACATTTTGTTTTACCGCACTTCATTTTTTTTGCGACATCTGAGTCTCGACATATCGCTTGGATAACAGGAACAAGTTTATCTGCAGATGAGAATGGAAGATTTAGCTCGCTCACTACTGCAGCCAACCGTATCTCTGCTTCTTTCACTTGTTTTTCAGCATGCCTTTTTCCACTAACACTAGGCATATCAAGTACACTAACTGTGCGCTTTGCACTTTCAACTATCTTCATATGCTTTGCTCCAGCAGCATGCTTTTCTATTTCTGACTTGCCCGCCTTTCCGTCAGAGTTACACAATTTACAGTGGTAATACGAAGGTCCCTTGTCACTTTTTGTCAGCCAACTTTGAAACAATGGGTCACTTTCCCATTTTTCTGTGTATTTCTGCGAATATGGCTGCCGTTTGCGTTTGGCTGGAGGAGTAGACATGACTGCTGTACGTGTTCCAGTAACAGAATCCTTCAGAGACTTCCAGACCTGAGCCGAGCGACAGTGTATGACAGACTGAGCGTCTGAGCCACTGAGGGAGGCAGATTCGTATACTGGTAGCTCGTAGGAAGCGGACAGGGTGAATACGCGTCTCTGTCTCGTAGAAATACACGTTCAGCTATCAAGCAGGGGCGAGGGAGGGAAGGGAAGGGACGGTCTACGGGTCTCGTACAAGTCATGACACTGTTTGGGGATGAGGGAAGGAAGAGTGAACGGTAGAGGAAGGATATAGTGATCGAGAGAGACCTCAGAAGTGGATTGAAATTCAATTGAGAGGGAAAGGAAACAATAAATAATTGATAAAAATTAATACAAATAATTATTGTACGTATGACGAGTGAAGAGGATGGGAGGAGGACAAGGGTGGGGACTGCGGATGAAGGGTGTGAGTCCGTTGGTCAAAATTTCCCTAGATTTTGGAACATTTTGAATTTTCTTCCCTGTTTCCCTGTTGAGACCTAAATTTCCCTAAAACAGGGAAATTTCCCTGTATCTGGCAGCTCTGGCTGGGCTGTGGCTTGACCTTGCCAGCAGCGGCTACCACAATGCCTGAAGCTTCCGCCTCCACTGCTGCTGCCTGCTTCCTCCCTCTGCTAAGTGTCCGACCTTGCCACAGTTGCGACACACTAACCTTTCAGCAGGGCAAGCAGACTTCCTTGGGGGAGTGTCTGCGACCACAATTGCCACATTTGCGGGGCTTGCTTGGGTGGCGACCGTTGGTCGCCGCGGCTTCCGGCAACCCACTGTTGTCTCCTATGTCTGACTGCGGGTCTGTGGCCGCCCCCACCACAGCACTTTCGCGGGCAACGCTCGCCTTCCCGCCACCGTCCGCGCTGGCGTCTTTATGAGCTGCCTCGAACGCAGTAAAGTAACTACGGAGAGTCCACATCACTGAATGACGCAAACTTTCTGAACACATCCTCTCTCAACACCACTGAGTACAGACCCGACATTAGCTTCCGCAGTAACACATACTCTGTAAGATTACCATCACAATCAGGGCACTGAAACTCGCAGTCCGCCGAGCGTAAAAAGTACTCAATAACAGACTCGTTGGGTAGCTGGCTGATGGCGAAGAAATTGCACCATTCCGCAGCTTGGTTAGTTGCCTCAAGAGCCAGGCGACCGACTGTGTCCAAAGCTTCTTTTGTTGACAGTGCCTACCACTCTGCCATGGTCAACTTTGCATCCAGAGCGCGCTGCAAGGCTGGAGTGCAGTAGAGACGTATGTGCAGCACGGCTTCTTCTCGTCCCCATCCGTTGATCACCAGCCAGCATTCCATAGATCTCCTTCAGGATCTGAATGCTGCCGTAGACATAACAGCTTCACACTTCTCCGGCGCGGCCGATGCGGAAGGTCTGGGCGGAGGACGCTGCCCAGCAGGTGCGTGAGGAACCATCTGTTGCTGCAGATTAACAATGGCCTGAGTCTGCGCCGACAGAAGTTGCTGAGCCTGCTCAAGAGCTGAAGGTACCCGTTGAGGTCGGCGACTGGACCGCGGTGTTGTAGAGAAGTGGGGGCGTCGGGATCCCATGGTCCAATCCTACTCACTGCGCCATGCAGGATGAAGAGTGAGACACAGGCCGACAGATAACCTCCCTTACTGAGACTCAGATCAGAACTGTTTACAGGGTGTGCAGCACACCCTGTAAACAGTTCTGCACACCGTGTGCTGCCAGCCAATGCCCAGCCGATGCAGCCCAACATATCGTACAGTATTACTTCCTAAAATTGTATATTAAAATTATTAAAATTATTTATTGGGATAAAATTCAAGAATTTGGATGGCCGTGTGAACTCGCTTCGGCTGTTGAAAATTTCACCGTCCCCCTTATTTCATCCGCTACGCCTCCTTAGTTAAAAACTGTAATAATCAATATTAATATATGTAATATTAAAATTATTTAACAATACAACAAAATTTTGTAGGCTGTAATAGTAATGCAATAAAATTTAAGAAAAATTTGGATGGCGGTGTGAATTCACTCCACCAGCTGTCACCTTATTTCATCTACTATGCCTCCTTGGTTAAAAACTGTAATAATCCTCATTTACACATAGGGTGTATGGAGTTTTTCATCTAAGAGAAATATTAGGTAATATTGAAATAACATTACTATTTCCATCAGAGGGCTAGGTTGCTTCCGTTAGGCTAGGTTTAGATTCATTTCACTAATTTAAGTGCTAATCCTTTCAGTGGTTAGATCATGATTTTAAAAAATGCTCAGAAATAAATAATCACGGTCTTAAAATTAGTAGGCTAGGGCTATTTCCATAAAACCCGAAATATTTCAGTCTAACAATGTACTGGATTGAAGACAAAAAAATAGATGATTTATTACGTGCCTGGATGGCATACACAGTTCGGCGAATGTTAGACAGATATTCAAAGGAAAGAATTTAAATAAAAATGTAACCATGTTTGCAGTAGATGGATAAGGCGTGCTGAAGGCAACACTTTCACTTTCCACTTGTACGAGTATTTCTATTTTCCAAAACCTTTTTCTCTCTTTTAGTGCTGGCGCGGTCAGTTCTTTTGTCATGAATTGACTCATTTTCTCTAATGAGAGGGCTCCGGCATACTAGTATTACCGAAGCAGAGGTATTCGTGTTTGTTATGATCATTACCAGGTTGGGGATCACCATAACCAAGAAAACAACGACTGTGAAATCAGCCCTCAGGGCCTATTTCACAGTCGCTTCCTGTTGTTGTGATCGTTACCAATGAGTGGCGATGTCCACCACCAACAACAGATCCGATTTCACAGACGTTTTTCGCGGCGTTGTTTGTTTTGATCCTTATCAGAAATTGGAGCCTTTGGTAACGCTGGCTTGGGAGCTGCTGGACCCCAATGGAGCTTACCAATGCATCTTTTTTTTTTTTTTTTTTTTTTTGCAAATATCACAAATTCTTATCCTCTTGTATTTGTGTTACTTCCTAAATTGTATACTAAAATTATCAAAATTATTTATTGAGATAAAATTTAAGAATTTAGATGGCGGCGTGAACCCGCTTCGGCTGCTGAAAATTTCACCGTCACCCTTATTTCATCCACTACGCCTCCTTAGTTAAAAGCTGTAATAATCCTCACATACGCATAGGGTGTATGGAATTTGTCACCTAAGAGAAATATTAGATAATAGTGAAATAACATTACCATTTATCAGAGGGCTAGGTTTGCTTCCGTTAGGCTAGGTTAGATTTGCGTGTTGAAGGCACCAGTGATATTTTTTTTTTCTTTTCTTCTTTTTCTTTTTTTTTTCAAATTTTCATGCCTTTCTCTCTTTCTTTTAGTGCTAGCATGGTCTGTTCTTTTGTTATGAATTGACTTATTTTATCTAATAAGGAACCTCCGGCATACCAACATTATCGAATCGGAGGTATTCGTTTTGTTATGATCGTTACCAGGTTGGGGATCACCGGAGCCACGAAAACAACGACTGTGAAATCGGATCGAGGAGTTGGTGATACCTGTTACCAGGTTGGTAAGGCTCTTGCTTGGGAACGTTACCAAGCGACTATGAAATCGGCCCTATGAGTGAAGTGCCAAGGAGACACGATACGTTGTTGAGGTGTGGAGGAGAGCAGACACCACGAGGTGACGCCACCCAATCTACAAGGACAGGAGGAGGCCAGGCCTGTCAATTTTAGTCTCCTCCAGATGAAGGCCTAACTCAAACTGCATAAAGTTTAATTCAGTTTGTCATGAAACCATCTTGAAGGAGAGCTCACACAAATATGAAAAGGTTATAAGCTTGTAAATATATTGTTATGAACGTGCCCTTGGAGGTAGTTGTGTACGTGTGTGTACATGCGTTTATGAATGCTTGGGCATCCGTGGAGATGCCCCTGTGGAGATGCCCCGTGGAGATGTGAACCCCTGTTAGCTCAGAAAATGGCAGGAGAATTAACGTGGGTCGCTGTGCCGGGCGTGTGGAGGACGCCAGATTGCGGAGTTTAGTTGCTGCCATCTGGCTCATCAGGAAGCAGACCAGACAGCTCATGGTGGTGCGTAACACACTGCTTAGAAAATTCTCTCTCTGTAGCCAGGAGATGAGGTTATTATCGGGAGCCACAGCTACTCCCTGTACTGCAACTTACTGTGGTTGAGCTAGCTAGTAACCACAATTAACAAGCTCAAAGTATGCCATAATGACATCCTCAAAAGGCTATTCAGGCTGCAGAGATCAGTGGTTCCCAAACTCTTTCTGACTGAGTACCACTTGGAGGTCCCATACCATCACGACGTACACATTTTGATCACATAATAATTTGCTGACAATTACAACACAAAAATGAACCAACAACGAAGAACACAAATAATTTATTAGATTTTAATGTGAGGAATGCAACTGTTTTTTTTCTCCACCAACTACTTGATACGTGGCATAACTTTGCTTACAGCATATCGGAAATAATTCCTGAGCATAGCAAGACAGTTTGACCCGAGGTTCATCATGACTGAGAACCTCAGCTCGCACTCCCACGTAGAGGGGAAAATCAGTAGCTGGGGAACAGCGCAATGGACTAGTATGGTATGAGGTATGAGGTATGAGGAGGCCATAATCATTCAGAAGTTTATAGGACATCATTCCTTGTGCTTCATCTTTGCTGTCTCATCAGACTGGATATTTATGAGCTCCTCTTGCTCCCCGGTCCTAACAGGCAGATCGGCTGGATCAGCGAAGAATGTATTGGTGATGTAGGCACAACATGTCACGTCTGAGAAGTACTGCATCAATTCAGTCTTAAGCATAGAGAGGTGATGGACGATTTCTTGGGAAAATTCAAGAATAGTCAGGAGTTCGAATATTCCATAGTCATGTTTCCTGTCCATGTTCTTCATCCAGAGTTCCAACTTCTTAATATGAACTATAAGACAGTGTAGTTGGATCCTTGAAACGACATGTTTATTTCGTTGAGGGCTGCAAAAACTGAAAATCACACATAACCCCAAAAGTGTTCACGTACTACCTGTAAGGGCCTTGCGTACCACTAGTAGTACAATTTGGGAATCATCGGCCTAGAGAGACTAGTTCACCCTTGACATTTCCTAGTCATGACCTGAGATGTCTTGGCAGCATACGCAGACATACACAGACATACGCGTTCAGTATAATGGGTAGGGTAGACGAACTCCCTGCCTGCTTCTGTGTTTCCACCTTCCTATGACTTGAATTCCTTCAAGAGGGAGATTTCAAGACATTTATCTATCAATTTTTGACTATTGCTTTGACCTTTTTATGGGACTGGCATTTCAGTGGGCATTCTTTTTTTTTTTTATTGGATTTCTGTTGCCCTTGGCCAGTGTCCTTCCTACATAAAAAAAAAAAAAGATACCTCCATCATCACCTCTGTCGGGAACAGCTATATATTGTTAGACAATAGATACTTGTCGTATCTATCGTTTGAGCTTGTGGTGTTAGTGCTACTGTTGGCTGATGCTGCTCAGCCGCAGAAGATTTAAATAAATAGCTGTGTAGTGAACTTTACTGCCTCCTCAGGTCCTGATAATGCTTGCTGTCCAGGAGGCAGTAAATGACACTATTTGGCTTGAAGCTATAACACGCTGTTGGACAATGGGAGACTTTGTTATGAGGGTGATTGTGCAGAGGGTTTTATACCTCGACCATATACGTGTTATTGTTCCTTATAATTGTTTCTCCCTAGACGTGGTTGTCGATCTTTTCACAGCTGTGGGTGTCAAGTGTTGTTAGAGTATTTCCCTTGCCTGTAGGTGGGTGAAACAGACTGACGACCTCATTAGTGTGACCTGGATTAATGTGATAGCAACCTGGGATTAATGTGATAGCGGTTGTGCCTTCTGATTGAAATAAAGGAGGGAAAGAAGAAAAAGCAAAGTTATTTGAAATGTTTTCACGAGGGGAGTTAGATTTTGAAAGATTTTAACACTTTCTATTAATGAAGGAGTTTGGCTATTTGGACTTGACATGACTTGGCATGGTTCCGGGCACAAATATAAAGTGCATGAGATTCTGGTGATGAAAGGCTCAAGTACCTTTTGTGTGCCACCTCTCTATCATGTATAGGACGAGAACAGGCTGTGTTAAACCAAGGTTTGGAAGGTTTAGGCCGAGGAGAAAAAGAGTGGGGGATGTTCGCCTCCATGCCAGAGACTATCACCTCTGTGTGCCGAGCGCACACAGAGACGGGTCTCTGTTACGGAAGCAGTAGTCATTCCAAAGAAAATCAGCAAAATACCTCCTCAGATACCCCCGAACTGGCAGAGGCAAAACGCTAGATCCTGAGGAGGGATAGGAGCGATAGGACAAGATACAGATATGAGATTGTGATAGAAGGAGCCCAACGGAGAAGAGACAGCATAAGCAGGATTCGATGTTAGGAAAAGGTCAAGAATGTTGGGCGAATCTCCAAGACGGTCAAGAATACGAGTAGGATGTTGCAGCAACTGCACTAGGCCATGGAGGATAGCAAAGTTAAGGACTAGTTCACCAGGATGGTCATTGAAGGGAGAGGGAAGTCAAAGCTGGTGGTGAACATTGAAGTCTACAAGAATGGAGATCTCTGCAAAAGGGAAGTGTCAGAATGTGCTCCACTTTGGAAGTTAAATAGTCAAAGAATTTCTTATAGTCAGAGGAGTTAGGTGAGAAGTATACAGCACAGGTAAATTTAGTTTGAAAGTGACTCTGTAGTCATAGCCAGATGGTGGAAACCTCAGAAGATTCAAGTGCGTGGGTACGAAAGCAAGTTAAGGCATTGCGCACGTAAACGCAACATCCAGCTTTGCACTGAAAATGAGGATAGAGAAAGTAGGAGGGAACAGAAAAGGGGCTACTGTCAGTTGCCTCAGACACCTGAGTTTCAGTGAGGAAAAGAAGATGAGGTTTATTAGAGGAAAGGTGATGTTCTACAGATTGAAAATTTGATCTAAGACTGCCAATGTTGCAAAAATTAATGAAGAAAAAGTTGAAGGGGATGTCAAGACACTTAGGGGACATTTGTGGTCCCCTCCCCAGATGGGAACTTCGAGGCTGGTGTGGGAGTCGCCATGATTTTGAATTTTGAGTGAAGGGTGTGTATGTAATTAGGTGCTTGTAGTTTTGTGTGAAGGAAGAGAGTTGTCTTTAGAGAGCAGGCTGTGACTTCCCCCTTGTATTGTGAGACACAAAGAGAAGCGTTCAGTGAGGTCACAGCTGGGTTTAATGATAGGTTCACAGCACCCCCTGAACAGTGCTTTAGACCTACCGCCTCCTCCACCTAAAACCCCTTTTTTTCAATTTCTCATCACGCAGCCTCTCTATCACTATGTCGACAAAGAACCAAGACCACGATATCTAGCCTCACATTACTGTATACTAGTGATGCATCTGAGGAAGTAGTGGAGAATAAGTATTCCCTTTTCCTGTTCCCTACTCTTTTTATTCTTCCTCCATCAAACCCCTTTTCACTTCTACTCCCTACATCTCCTTCACCCCTGGAGTCTCTTCCTCAGTTATTCTGCTTCAGTATTTTTAAAATATATATTATACTCGTACTTTTTTTTTATATACTTTTATTGTATTTTTTATGTGCATTTTTTTTTTTCCGTTCCCTCTTTTTCTCCGCTCTCGAGTTTTGTGTACCAGATATTACCACTTTGTATTGCTGTGATGTGGAAAGATGATCTGCATCTGCAACCGCAGCCGCGGATATGATACAAAAGAAATCTGCAGCCGCATCTGCAACCGCAAATATTGATCCCTTTCTCTGGTAAACTCTGGAACCCCCTGTTTGCTTCTGTATTTCCACCTTTCTATGACTTGTATTCCTTAAAGAGGAGTTTCAAGACACTCATCCTTCAGTTCTGGACCTTATTTTGGGACCGGCATCTCAGTGGGCTTTTTTTTTTTTGGGGGGGGGGGGATTTTTGTTGCCCTTGGCCGGTTTTCCTCCTACATAAAAAAAAAAAAAAACTTCTTGCCACCTTGCTGTTTGCAGCTAAGAGAGGCGAGTGAGGTGAAGTGTCATTTATTGCACAGTAAAGAAATATACAAACTACACACTAGTGAATCCTGCAAGGCACGATGTGGGCAGTAATGTCTGCTGTATCAATGCACTGTGTGGTGGAGCGGGAGGCTAAACTAGTATTTTCCAGTTGTTGGGTTGTCACTTCTTAATACACTGTCATTAACATAGCTGATGAGTGAGGTTTTGTTGTGTTTCTGCAGTTTGTTGGGCTGAAATCTGTCCAGTCCATCCTTGTGCTTGTGTTTGTATGCTTTGGGGTGTTGCCGCACCTCACGCTCGGACCCCAGTCACTCCTCTTTTTCAACGAAGTGTAAAAATGTTTGATTTACACTATAGCATTATTACATTACAGAGCTGTAATTCAATAACATTTTTTCATGTACTTGATTATTATACCTAGAACATTCAAAACATCAGTACGTGCAACACTGTCTGTCTCTCTGTACAAAGTGAAATTTGGTTCATTTCTTCTGCTCGACGGCGTCCGTTCAAGCGGAGGCAGGAACGGAGCTCGGGTCCCACTACAGTCGCTCGAACGGAGACGGCGGTGACGTCATTGTTGGACGGTGTGCGGAAACGGAATCCGTAAAAAGGAGTAGTGTAAACCGGGCTTACCACTGTCTTAAATATCTGTGTTCCCAGCGTGCATCAGCTTCGAACATTGTCTGCCGGTCTTTGTATGGTGAACGGAATAGAAACTGTGGTATACAATTTCATCTGATATCACTGTTTGTTGCCATAACTTTCCTCGTTTCAACGCTCATGACATCATCCTGCTTCGTCTTATGATATGCTAAGTGTTTGTCCGACTAACAGTGTTCGACTGTGTGGACATACCCTACACACACACACACACACACACACACACACACATCTGCATCCTCCGCGGAGCTTTTCTTTTCTGAAAATGTGGTTCCAGCTATTACTGCGAATCTTTTGTTGTATAAAAACGCGGATGCTAATAGTATTTTCACGGCGGATGCTCCGCGGATACAGATGCAGAGGCAGATAACCGACACATCATTAATATATATATATATATATATATATATATATATATATATATATATATATATATATATATATATATATATATATATATATATATATATACTGAGAACAGAGGTGGAACTTAGGATCGCCACACAATTACCCGCCAGCAATGGTCTAGATGGCAGTTATTTTGTAATTTATATTTCTTTTCTTCGGTAGGTCACGAAGCAAGTTGGTCAGTCCTATCATAATTTCTTTGGAGTAAGGGCTACTGTGTGTAGTCCCTGCACTTGGAGCTGCCGGAGGAGCGGAGGTGACCCACCTACCGACAATCTTATCTTTGTGACCAACTGACTGAATCCTGTCGACGTCATGGAACCTCAAGGAGGCGCCAGGCCCCGCCATTTGAGACTAAGCCAAGAAAGTGAAGTGCAGAGGCAGGTAAGTGTATGATTAGTATAATTAATCGTGTTAGTAGGTATATTTATACTCTATATAAATATATTTGTCACCTTGTCAAGAAATGCCCACACATACTCACTTCCGAATCATTCTCTGCGACTAAGTTAAGAATTCTCCCCTTGGGTTTTTATAAGCGGATGGGATTGATCATCTCACAGGTGCTTAAGCGTCTTCCGATCATTATAACTTGACAACAAAACTGGTTTACCTTTGCTACATCCCAAATGAAGTAGGTCCCAGAAAACTTATTATAAAGACCATGTAGGTTGCGTCATATTTATATATTTATAATTTTTCTTCATCTAGCCCTATCATTCCCAACCGTCCTTACTTATTTAACAGACACCCATATTGCATCAACAGACATCCATATTGCATCAACAGACACCTATATTGCATCAACAGACATCCATATTGCATCAACAGACACCTATATTGCATCAACACACATCCATATTGCTTCAACAGACATCCATATTGCTTCAACAGACATCCATATTGCATCAACAGACACCTATATTGCATCATTCTTCACATCGTCCATATATCTCTTTCGAACTTTCCCTTAACTTTACATTCCTAATACCAGGTCCTGTTATCTGTGTTACCACTGGAACAATAAGAATAAGGAAGAATAAGGTAGGTAGAATAGGTGGTGCTCTATATTGGGTTACAGTAGGATGAGAGTGGATACATATGAACATGGTAAATACATTTAAGTACGTCTGGTGGCATGAAATCTTTCATTTGATACAATAAAGAGATATGTCTAGAAATTTTTAAAGTAATATTATTGATGTGATATTTGAAAGTTAAAGAAACATCATAAGGTACACCAAGAAATTTGATTTGGTTTGTTTTTTAGATAATTTGGCTATTTAGGTGAAGCTGTGGAAGATTTTGCGTTCTTTTCCTTATAAATAACATGAAATGAGTTTTGTTTATACTACAAGTAAGTCTATTACAGATACACCATTGATAAAATTTTCCTATATCGTGGTTTGCATTTTGGATAAGCTGTTCTGGTTTAGGTTCAATTGAAAATATTGTCATGTCATCAGCAAATAGTATTGTTTTGGATTTAGTGAATATATTTGATATTTCATTTATGTATTTTAGAAATAAGACAGCTCCTAAGATACTGCCCTGATTAACAGCAAGAGTAACTGCAGCAGAAGACTTTTCACCATCGAAAACAATGTGCTGTTGTCTGTCTGTCAGATCAAAACAATGTGATTTTGTCGGTCTGTCAGATCATGTTTGAACTATGAGAATATTGGTCCACGGATGCCATAGTGGTGAATTTTGTTTAAAAGAATTTTATAATTAACGTATCAAATGCCTTAGAAAAATAAATAAAAATAGATAAAACAAAGTCTTTTATCAATAGCAGTAAAAACATTATTCGAGAAAAAGGTATAAGATTTGAAATGTTTTACATTTGCTTCTAAAACAACTCTGCCGGGTTAACCATATTTATTTTCTAAGTAGTACATTAAGTGTGATTTCATTAATGTTTAAAAAATCTTTGAGAGGACGGAAAGTTGAGCTACTGGACGATAGTTCTGGGGATCAGTGTTAGCCCCGGATTTGTGGATAGGGATTAATCTAGAAACTTTTAACACTTCAGAAAAGATATCAGTGGCAATAGACTGATTGAAGAGAATTGTTAGAGGAAGAGAGATATCGAAATTTCTTCTAATAATAAGAACAGCAATTTCATGTAAATCAGAACTCTTGTTGTTCATTGTCTTAATTACTGTTTTGATGTCATAGATGGTGAGGAGAGGAAGTTCTATAGAGTTACGATAATTACTGTTAAGATAATCAACGTTGTTTTTATGTGACTGAGGTAGTTTTCCATCAAGTTCCAATGCAATATTAGAAAAATAATATCTGAAAGCTTCCGAAATTTCTGAAGGGCTATTTGATATAGAATTATTGAATTACAGATTTTTAGTTCTGTGCTTAGTGGAATTTGAACCTTTGATTTCATTAATTGTCTTTTTTGTGGTGACTAAATATATATATATATATATATATATATATATATATATATATATATATATATATATATATATATATATATATATATATATATATATATATATATATATATATATATATATATATATATATATATATATATATATATATATATATATATATATATATATATATATATATATATATATATATATATAATTGTTTGATTCCGTACAACAAATAACTTGTATTTGGTTGTTCCTGTATTGCTTGTAAATGTTATATGCGAATGATTCTAGTTTATACATCTTAAATTAGTTATTTTTGTGTTTAGCTAAATTAAGTATGCCCGGTGTGATCCAAATGTTTTGGAGTCGTTTAGAAGGTACCATCTGTTAGAAAAAAAAAAAATAAATAAAAAAAAAAAAAAAAATATATATATATATATATATATATATATATATATATATATATATATATATATATATATATATATATATATATATATATATATATATATATATATATATATATATATATATATATTATAAAAATGTTAAAGTTTTCATTTATATTTGGTAAACAAAGAATTTCTGCCTAATTCATCTGATGAAGTTTACTAGTAAATAAATAAATTATGAGTATGTGGACTGAAAATCCTAAAAGTGACCTTATGTTTTGAGTTTAAAGCTTACTGTTGTTTGATATTGATGAGAACCGGATGATGAATGATAGTGGGTAATATATAATGCCAGATAAGGAGAGTGGAGTAAAGTTTGTCGAAATATGATCTAATAACGAGGGTCGGCCGAAATCAGAACTATCAGGGAATCTTGTAGGCAGAACAAAGTCGCAAGTTATCATTGTGTTAAGGAATATGTTTGTGGGAAGATATACTGAATATTCAGATAAGTTGATATTGAAATTTCCTAAGGGAATTAATTTATTGCGTTTAAAAAAATACTGAAAAGTGTCTCATTTAAAAGAGTTGTGAATTCATTTACTGCAATATGTTTACTGCGTGTTCTATATATGAATGAAACTATATTTTGTATTTTCTTGTAATGTTTTCTTGCTGTAATGTCTCTGTAGTTCATACATTTTTAGTAAATACTTAATCCTCTATTTTCACAGTGAGTTCTAACTACAAGATGTGACTTGTAGCCTTCCAGTGAATAAAGATGCTTATTGGATGTCATGTCTCTGTGAGTGCAATCACATCTGCTAATTTAGGTAGAAAACATAAAAGTGATTTCAGTATATCAAGATTTTTATTGAGTGATCTGATGTTAATGTGGATGATGGTGAAATTATTTCCCAGTGAATCTGAAGCATCTCTGTGTTACTAAAAATTAAAGTATTTAGATATAAAATTCAAATTAGTACAGACTATTTTTTTTTTTTTTTCAGTTCTACCTAATTCTAATTTCAAATAATTGAAATTATCAGCTTAAATGCATAAGTTATTCATAAAGATTCTCCATATGGTATGTAAGATAAGGAAATAGTAAAAAAAAGAAAAAAAATATATAAAAAAACAAGTATAAATTAATTATTTAAATAAATAAATAAATAAATAAATAAATAAACATAATGAGGTCCACTGGTATTAAGTAGAAAAAATCCTGTGTATTGGAAGTAGTAGTAGTAGAAGTAGAAGTAGAAAATATAATTATAATAGCTGATGAGGTAGCAGATTTTATATTAGGAACTGAAAATAAAGAACAAAATTTAAGGTCACAATGTAATGTAACAGCAGGAGTAGTAATAGTAATGGTGGTAGTTGTAATAATAGTAGTAGTAGTAGTAGTAGTAGTAGTAGTAGTAGTAGTAGTAGTAGTAGTAGTAGTTGTTGTTGTTGTTGTTATAGTAGTATTAGTATTAAGTAGTAGTAGTAGTAGTTATTTTTTAAGTAATAGCATTAGCAGTTGAGGTAGTAGCTGCAGAAAAAAAAAGTTAAAAGGAAAATAGTAACAATACAATTAGCAGATAACTAGTAAAGTATGATATACTTAACGGTGAATATGTTATACGTACAGTACGTTCTCTCTCTCTCTCTCTCTCTCTCTCTCTCTCTCTCTCTCTCTCTCTCTCTCTCTCTCTCTCTCTCTCTCTCTCTCTCCACTCACCCGCACACACACTTCCACACCCATCTACACACACAAATAGTTTTAAGTGTTTAAGCAGAGAAAATATCGTGTTGGTAGGTGGCATTCAGTAATGGGAACTTATAGAAGAATTAAGGAGTGCATGTTTATTTATTATCACGTGCTTGATGGAGGAGTTTTTCAATTTAATGACCAGTTTTCCATCCTTCGCGGAGCATTGTTGCAACTTATCCCTGTGGGTTTTTCGAATGTAAAGTTTTTTTTTTTTTTTTTATGTAGGAGGGGCACCGGCCAAGGGCAACAAAATTATAATTTAAAAAAATCCTTATGAGGTGCCTGTCCCTAAACAGAGTCAAAAGTAGTCGTCAAAAAAATTAAAGTATGAGTTTTGAAACATTCTTGAAAGAGTTCAAGTCAGAGGAAAGACGAAATACAGAAGCAGGCAGGGAGTTCCAGAGTTTATCAGAGAAAGGGATGAATGATTAAAAATACTGGTTAAGTCTTGCATTAGAAAGGCGGACAGAAAGTAAAGAGAGAAAGAAGAAAATCCTGTGAGGCAAGGCCGCAGGAGGATGGGAGGGATGGAGTTAACAAGAGCAGAACAGTATGAAAATAGCGGTATAATAAATAACAAGAGGCGCAACATTGCGGAGATAAGAGAGAGGCTGAAGATAGTTAGTTAGAGAGGAGTTGATAAGAAGAAAAGTTTTTGATTCCACTCTGTCTAAAAGAGCGGTATGAGTGGAACCCCACATTACATATGAGGTTTACTCCATACATGGACGGACAAGAACCCTGTACAGAATTAGCAGCGGGGAGGGGGATGAGAAAAACTGGCGGAGATGACTCAGAATGCCTAACTTTACAAAACCTATTTTAGGTAGAGATGAGAAATAAAGTTTCAGTTTATTTTATATGTAAAGGACAGACCGAGGGTGTTCAGTATAGAAGAGTGATACAGTTGAGTGCCACTGAAGAAGAGGGGATAGTTTTCTGGAAGGCTGTGTCGAGTTGATAGATGGGGGAATTGAGTTTTTGAGGCATTAAACAAAACTAAGTTTGCTCTGCCCCAATCAGAAATTTTAGAGACATCAATAGTCAGGTGTTTTGTGGCTTTCTTGCGTGAATTGTTTACTTCCTAAAAGATTGGACGTCTACGAAATGACGTGGAAAAGTTCAGTGCGGTGTCATCAGCGTAGGAGTGGATAAGACAAGAAATCTGGTTCAGAAGATCACTGGTGAATAAAAGGAAGAGAGTGGGTAACAGGACAAAATCCTGAGGAACACCGCTGTTAATAGATTTAGGAGAAGAACAGTGACCGTCTACCACAGCAGCAATAGAACGGTCAGAAAGGAAATTTGAGATGAAGTTACAGAGAGAAGGATAGAAGCCATAGGAGGATAGTTTGGAAACCAAAGCTTTGTGCCAGACTCTATCAAAAGTTTTAGATATGTCTAAGGCAACTGCAAAAGTTTCACCAAAATCTCTAAGAGAGGATGACCAAAACTTAGTAGGTAGGGAAAGCCAGATCACCAGTAGAGTGGGCATGACGGAACCCATACTGGTGATCAGATAAAGGGTTGTGAAGTGATAGATGTTTAAGAATGTTCCTGCAATAGGACGGTAGTTTGAGGGATTAGAACGGTCACCCTTTTTAAGAACAGGCTGAATGTAGGCAAATTTCCACCAAAAAAGAAAGGTAGATGTTGACAGACAGAGCTGAAAGAGTTTGACTAGGCAAGGTGCAAGCACGGAGTCGCAGTTTTGGAGAATAATAGGAGGGACCCCATCAGGTCCATAAACCTTCCGAGGGTTTAGGCCAGCGAGGGCATGGAAAACATAATTACAAATAAATTTTATAGCTAGCATGAAATAGTCAGAGGATGGAAGACAGGGAGTAACAAGTTCTGTATCATCCAAGGTAGAGTTTTTAGCAAAGATTCAACATTAGAGATAGATGTGATAGCAGTGGTGCCATCTGGCTAAAATAAAGGAAAGAAAGAAGAAGAAGAAGCAAAGTTATTGGAGATGTTTTTGGCTAGGTGCCAGAAATCACGAAAGAAGTTAGATCTTGAAAGATTTTCACACTTTCTATTAATGAAGGAGTTTTTGGCTAGTTGGAGAACAGAATTGACATGGTTCCGGGCAGAAATATAAAGCGCATGAAATTCTGGTGATGGAAGGTTCAAGTACCTTTTGTGGGCCATCTCTCTATCATGTATAGGACGAGAACAGGCTGTGTTAAACCAAGGTTGGGAAGGTTTAGGACAAGAAAAAGAGTGAGGAATGTACACCTCCATGCCAGACACTATCACTTCTGTTATGCGCTCAGGGAAGGATCTCAAACACGGAAGCAGTAGTCATTCCAAGGAAAATCAGCGAAATATCTCCTCAAGTCCCCCGAACTAGCAGAGGAGGGATCGGAGCGATAGGACAAGAAACAAATATGAGATTGTGATCGGAGGAGCCCAGCGGAGAAGATAGGGTAACAGCATAAGCAGAAGGATTAGAGGTTAGGAAATGATCAAGAAAGTTGGGGCGTATATCCAAGACGATCAGGAATACGAGTCGTAGCCAGATAGTGAAAAACTCGGAAGATTCAAGAACATGGGCACGAGATCAGGTTAAGTCGCTGTGCACATAGAGACAACATCCAGCTTTGGTCTGAAAATGAGGATAGAGAAAGTAGGAGGAAACAGATAAGACACTACTCTCAATTGCGTCAGGCACCTGAGTTTTAGTGAAGAAAAGAAGATGACGTTTAGTAGAGGAGAGGTGGTGGTCTACAGATTGAAAATAAGATTTAAGACCGCCAGTGTTGCAGATGTTAATGAAGAAAAAGTTGACACTTAGGCTCGATACCAAGAGAGCAGTCTGACATGGGGATATTTGTGGTCCCCTTCCTAGATGGGGACTCCGAGGCTGGTGTAGGAGTAGCTATGATAATTTTGAATTTTGAGTGAAGGGTGTGTGTGTAATTAGGTGCTTGTAGTTTTGTGCGAAGGAAGAGAGAGAGAAGAAGAGACTTTAGAGGACAGGCTGTGACTGCTGCCTTGTGTTGTGAGACACAAAGGGGAACGTTCAGTGAGGTCACAGCTGGGTTTAATGATAAGTTAACACCACCCCCTGACCCAGTGCTTTAGCCCTCACTGGGAATAATTATCGTTTTGGGAGGTGCCTACTGCCTCCATACAAATTCCTTGTCGAGAAGGTCTCTTTGCGTGGCCATGTTGACAAAGATGGATACAGGGACGGCGGTGTACTCCTCCGTTCGTTACGGACTCCTTTTTTGTGACGTCATTGTTGGACGGTGAACGAAGCCGGAATCCGTAAAAACGGACTAGTGTGAACCGGGCTTTAGTGTGGGCTCGGAAGACAGGTGGTTCTTGCTAGCGTCTGTTGCGGGACATCATAACCATGGTTCATAGTAAGATAAAAAAAAAAAAAGGCAACAGCAAAAGTTTAAACAAAATCTGTAAAAAAGGATGACCAAGACTCAGTAAGGAAAGCCAGATTACCAGTAGAACGTCGTTGACATAATCCATACTGGCGATTATATAGAAGGTTGTATAGAAGGTTGTGAAGTGATCGATATTTAAGAATCTTCCTGTTGAAAATAGATTAAAAACCTTAGATTGGCAGGAAATTAAAGGGAGAGGGAAATTAAAGTTTGAGAGATTAGAACGGTCAGCCTTTTGAGGAACAGGCTGAATGTAGGCAAACTTCCAGCAAGAAGGAAAGATAGATGTTGACAGACAGAGATGGAAGAGTTTGAGTAGGCAAGGTGCAAGCACCGAGGCACTCTTTTGGAGAAAAATAGGAGGGACCCCATCAAGTCCATAATAATTCTGAGGGTTAAGGTCAGCGAGAACATGGAAAACATCAATGCGAAGGACCTTGATGGAATAGTCGGAGGGTGAAGGATAGGGAGGAAAAAACTCTGGATCATCTAAGGTAGAGTTTTTAGCAAATGTTTGATAGAAGAGTTCAGGTTTAGATGTAAATGAAACCTGATGTCAGTGGTGCCATCATTTTGAAATAAAGGAGGGAAAGATGAAGCAAAATTATTGTAAATGTTTTTGGGTAGGTGAGAGAAATCACAGGGGGAGTTAGATCTTGAAAGATTTTGACATTTTCTGTTAATGGAATTTTTGGCTAGTTGGATAACAGACTTCACATGATTTCGGGCAGAAATATAAAGCGTATAATTTTCTGTTGATGGAAGGTTCAAGCACCTTTTGTGGGCCACCTCTTTATCATGTATAATACGAGAACAGTCTGTGTTAAACCAAGGTTTGGAAGGTTTAGGTCGAGAGAAAGAGTGAGGAATGTACATCCCCAAGCCAGAAACTATGACCTCAGTTACGCGCTGAGCACACGAAAACGGGCCTCTCACACGGAAGCAGTAATCATTGCAAGAAAAATCTGAATAATACTTCCTGAGGTTACCCCGATTAGCAGAAGCAAAACACCAGAGGCCTCCGCTTTGAAAAATCCTGAGCGATAGGAAAAGATGTAAATATGAAACTGAGAAACGGAGAAAATAGGGTGACGGCATAAGAAGAAGGATTAGGAGGTTAGGAAAAGATCAATAATGTTGGGCATATCTCCAACACGGTCAGGTATACGAACAGGGTGTTGCTTCAGTTGCTCTAGGTCGTGGAGGATAGCAACGTTAAAGGCTAGTTCACCAGCATGGTCAGTGAAGGGAGAGGAAAGTCAAAGCTGGTGGTGAACATTAGTCTCCAAGAATAGCGATCTCTACAAAACGGAAGAGTCAGAATGTGCTCCACTTTGGAAGTTGAGTAGTCAAAGAATTTTTTATAGTGAGAGGAGTTAGGTGAGAGCTATACAGCACAGATAAATTTAGCCTGAGAGTAACTCTGTAGTCATAGAAGATTCAAGAGCGTGGGCATGAGAGCAGGTTAAAGTCGTTGCACATAGACGTAATATCCAGCTTTGGATTGGTTATGAGGATAGAGAAAGTAGGGGGAACAGAAAAGGGAATGCTGTCAGTAACCTCATACACCTGTGTTTCAGTGAGGAAAAGAAGATGGGCTTTAGTAGAGGAGAAGTGGTGTTCTACAGACTGAAAATTACATGTAAGGCCGCGAATGTTGGGGAAATTAATGGAGAAAAAGTTGAGGGGGGGTTTCAAGACACTTCGGTCGATACCAGAAGAGCAGACCGATCGATTTTTTAACATTTTTGGTCTCCTCCCTAGACAGGGACTCCGAGCCTGGTGTAGGAGTCTCTATATTTAATTTAGAATTTTTAGTGAAGGTTGTGTGTATCATCATCAGAGGCTTCTAGTTGAAATTAATAAATTCCTGCTTAGTTGTACGTTTGACGAATGATGCTGAGAGATGTTAGGCTGAAAAGAACATTGACGAATAAAGGCAGAATCATTTAGTGTTTGTTATTTAAGGTCTTAAACCTGTGTTCAAATTTAAATAAAGCAGTGGTGCCATCTGGTTGAAACAGAAAAGAGGAAATACTAAGAGAAATTGTTGGAAGGAGTTTTGGAGAGACGTCATGAGAAGACGATATATGAAGTTTTTTTTACATGTCTAATTGGTAGAAGATTTATTGGCAAGTCAAAGGACAGACTTTGGATAATTTTGGCTTAAAAATATAAGCCCCATGAGTTTCAGTAGACAGACTTACAGAAATTATGCGAAGTGAATGCCTTCGTGCCAAAGATAACCACATGTGTTATGCCCACTGTGCAGAGATGTATCTCAGAGAAGCTGCAGTTATTTCTAGGAAAATTAAATTAGCAAGGTCTCAGGATCTTCCACTTGACATGGACGTCATGCTAGAAGCACCTCCGTTTTTATGAGTCTAGAGGTGACATTGTAAGAGTTGGTCACCTTACGGAAATCAGACAAAGATCGTAGGAAATGAGAGCAGTATGAATTCTTTTCTCCTCCGTCATCTTCACTTTAGTCAGCATGATAACTACGTCACTATAAAGATTGGCTGCTGTAGAACTCTTACCAACTAAACCTAAGAAGCATGAAAACTTATACATTTTTTGATAATATATATATATATATATATATATATATATATATATATATATATATATATATATATATATATATATATATATATATATATATATATATATATATATATATATATATATATATATATATATATATATATATATGATTTATTTTATTTTTTTTTGAACAGGCGGATACGAATCTGATAATAGCTGCTTTCCAAGGCCACCTGAGCATACTACAGGAACTGCTGAAACATGGCGCCAACCCCTTGGCTGAGGAAGACGGTGAGACATTCTTATTCATGTCTTTCTTGTTGTTATTTTCAACAAACTGTAATATTGTAGTTTCTGTGGAGTGTTGTGCTCTGAAACCGTGTTGTTGTATTAATAGATTTTTTTTTTCCACGATAATTGATTAATCTAGTGAGCATTTTTTTTAACTTGGTAAATGCTGATAAAATAGAAATAGGTCGGTAATTGTTTACATCATACCTATCACTTTTTTTTTTTTTATATACAAGAATTACTTTGGCAATCTTGAGATGTCTTGGAAAAACTCCAGTTTTAGTGGAAGATTTACAGTATGTGTGAGAGGAATAGATATTAAATGAGAGGACATCTTAAGTATCTTATTGGAGATTTGCTTTAGTTTGCTTTGATTTAGTTTGATTTGATTAGTTTGCTGATTTTAAAGAATTTAAAAGATTTCTAATTTCTGTTCTATTGGTTAGAGCCATATATATGGATAATGGAGAGGATAATCCTATATATTTAGCATATTCATTGTCTTTTAAACGTTGTTCCTCTTGGTTACTTAAAAAAAAAAGTGCTTGTTGAATATTTTTTAAATATTACTGGAAAAGGGATTTGAATATTTTATTTATTTATTTATTTATTCATTTCTACCTTTAAACTAGATTTTCTGCCTAGAAGACAGCTGATGGTTTTTCCATTGTGTTTTGGGATCACCTTGATATTTGTTAAATTAATCTTTATAGAAATTATTTTCAGCTGCTTGTAAATCACTCGTCAGTTTATTCCTATATTTTTTATACATATCACCAAAAGTAAGGGACCATTATTTTGAGTCTTTCTAATCTGTGTTTCTTTTGTGTTATTTTAAGCTATTTATGTGTGTGTGTGTGTGTGTGTGTGTGTGTGTGTGTGTGTGTGTGTGTATACAATCTATCTATTTCTATATCTGTCTAGCTCTCTCTCTCTCTCTCTCTCTCTCTCTCTCTCTCTCTCTCTCTCTCTCTCTCTCTCTCTCTCTCTCTCTCTCTCTTCTCGTTTATTGTCTTTTCTAGGTCACTTTCTTCATTTCATTATCTCGCTGCACATCACACACACACACACACACACACACACACACACACACACACAGATACACACACACACACACACACACACACACACACACACACACACTCACAAAAAAAAAAGAAAAAAAATATATATGTATATATATATATATATATATATATATATATATATATATATATATATATATATATATATATATATATATATATATATATATATATATATATATATATATATATATATATATATATATATATATATATATATATATATATATATATATATATATATATATATATATATATATATACATAATTATTATTATTATTAAGTCATGCACGACTGATAAGCGTTAATTAGTTGTTAATGAAAATAATGTAGACTTGTTACTATTGCTTCTTTAACCATTGATATTATTCCTTATACATTACAGGGAAGACTGCTCTTTCCTTTGCTGCAGGCATGGGATACCAGGAGTGTGTGAAAGCCCTCCTACAAGTCGTTCCACCTAACTCAGTGAAAGAAAACCCAGTCCTTCAGGCCAGCCGAGGAGGCCACACAGAGGTGGTGAAGATGCTGGTGCAGGCCGGTTGGTCGCTCAACTGCAGTGATAGTGCGGGCTATACCTCGCTGCACTATGCTGCTATGGGTGGAGATCTGGAGGTTACCAAATACTTGTTGGAACAAGGAGTTAACCCTCTACAAGAGAATCTTTATGGATCTCTTCCCCTAGATACTGCCATACAGATGAAACATCATGCGGTGACAACGTTCCTGACCGAGAATGGCTACCAAAAGAGACCAACAAGGGTATCTAAATTATGACTGTTCTCCTTCACCTCCTCCTCTTCAATTACATATTAATTTAGTCACGCATCTGGGACCCAGTAAAATGAGAAACATGTACTTTGATTACGTTACGGCCTGCACTCTTATTTTACCCTATACAGTATCGATAGAATAGATCTTTCCATGAGCTGCCCGCAAGTCAAAGAAAACGGGTCAAATCCTAAAGCCGCGAACACACTTTTTGCATATCCATGCATAGTGTCATCATTGCGTATCAGTAAGGATGGGGAAGCGTTGCACCGTTGTGTTTCAAACTATGATACAAAGATACACAATGTCACATCAAAAAAAAAAAAAAAAAACAGTGCACAGTTCATGTGGAGAGGGGGCGTGGCATTGTCCGTTGCATGTTGTCTTATCCTAAATTTTGTGCCATTTTTGCAATTTTCGATCCACTCGAAGAGAAAAGAAATACCAAATTATTTGGGCGCATCCTAGTAAAGTTTTCGTACAGTACACCTACATACTGGCATATTAAGTCAGCCAACATGCTTGATCCACAGTACACCTTACTTCTGTTGACTATATCGTAATGAATGAAAAAAAAAAAAAAAAAAATGTACAAGGCCATATCCAACTGCATATGTGAATTTATTACTGCAGTCAGAAAAAAAAAAAAATGAATGACACTTTTGTACCATACAAGAATGATATGACACGCGTATATGCAACAAAAAGTGTACGTGCCTAAAATCCTCCACGACCTAGAGCAATTGTTGCAACACCCTACTCGTATTCCTGACCGTCTTGGAGATACGCTCAATATTCTTGACCTTTTCCTCACCCCTAATCCTTCTTTTTATGGTGTTACCTACCTTCTCCGTTGGGCTCCTCCGATCACAATCACATATCTTTATCTTGTCCTATCGCTTCAATCTCATCACAATCACAGTTCCATTACAATCTTTCAAAATCTAACTCCCCTTGTGACCTCTGGCATCTAACCAAAAAACATCTCCAATAATTTTACTTTTTCATCTTTCCCTTCTTTATCTTAACTTGATGGAACCATTCTCATTTCATCTATTTCTAAAGCCGAACTTTGTCCATACGTTTGCTAAAAACTTCACCATGGATAATTCAGGGCTTGTTCCTCCCTCTAATACTTCATGTTCCCTATCAAGATCCTACTTAGTGATGTTTTCCATGCCCTCGCTGGCCTTAACCCTTGGAAGGTTTATGGACCTGATGGGGTTCCTATTGTTTTCTGAAACTGTGCCTCCATGTGTGCACCTTGCCTAGTCAAACTCTTCCAACTCTAACTAATAACATCTACCTCTCTTCTCTGTTGGAAGTTTGTCTACATTAAGCCTATTCCTAAAAAAGGGTGACCGCTCTAATCCCTCAAAATACCATCCTATTGCTTTGATTTCCAGCCTCTTTAAAGTTTTTGAGACTCTCCTGAACAGGAAGATTCTTAAACATCTATCACTTTACAACCTTCTATCTTATTTGATCGCCATTATGGGTTTCATCAAAGCCGCTCTACTGGTGATCTCGCTTTCCTTACTGAGTCTTGCTCATCGTCTTTTAGCGATTTTGGTGAAACTTTCACTATTGCCTTAGACGTAAAAGTTTTTTTTTATTATATACTCTGGCACAAAGCTCTGATTTCCAAACTACCCTCCTATGGCTTCTATCCTTCTCTCTCTCTAACTTTATCTCGAGTTTCTTCTCTGACCGTTCTATTGCTGCTATGGTACACAGTCACTGTTCTTCTCCAAAATCTGTTAACAGTGGTGTTCCTCAGGATTCTGTTGTGTCGCTCACTCTCTTCCTTTTATTCATCAATGATATTCTAAACTAAACTTCTTGACCTATCTACTCCCACGCTGCACTTTTCCACGGCATTTCGTAGACGTCTAACCCTTCAGGCAATAAATAGCTCGGGCAGGGAAGCCACAGAACGCGCGACTTTTGATCTCTCTAAAATTTCTGATTGGGGCTGAGCAAAAAACACAATTTCTCGATCTTTCAACTCGACACAACCTTCCAGATAACTCTCCACTTTTCTTCAGTGATACTCAACTGTCCCCACTTCCTTTACTTATAATCTAAATTGAAAACTTCACATCTCATCTCTTGCTAAAACACCTTCTTTGAAGTTAGGTGTTCTGAGTTGTCTCTGCCAGTTTTTCTCTAGCTGCTAACTCTGTACAGAGGCCTTAACCGTTCATGCGTCACATGTATTGGGGGGAGAGGGGTTTCACTCATACCGATATTTTAGACACGGTTTTATGAACTCCTCTCCTCTAATTGACTGTCTTCATCCTCTGTCTCATCCCGCAATGTTACATATCTTGTTATCTTCTACCGCTATTTTCACACCAACTGCTTTTCTGATCTTACCAACTACATGTCTACCTTCCTCCCGCAGCCTCGCTGCAAAAGACTGTCTGTCTTCTAGCTCTCATCCGTATTCTGTCCACCTCTCAAATGCAAGAGTTAGCCGATATTCTCAGTCATTCATCCCTTTCTTTTAGTAGACTCTGAAACTCTACTTCTTTTCTAATTTTCTTCTTCCTTTGACCTGAACTCTTTCAAGAGGGAGGTTTCAAGATACTTATTCTACATTTTCTGATTTTTCTATTAGGAATTTTTCTATTTGGAATTTCTATGGAAGCTGGCATCAAGTGGGCTTTTTTTCATTCTAATTTTTTGTTGTTCTAGCCCAGTGGCCTTGTTAAAAAAAAGTGATGACGTGAAGCTCACCACACAGGAAGGCCTCGCTTCCTACCACTCCCTTTCACCAACATTTTTCATTATCTCCGCCATGTCTTGGTATGCTATGCTAAAAATGGTGACAAAATTAAGCGCTTGACTTTCCAATCGATCAATTTATTACTTTCAGCTCATAAATGACGCTGTTATACAATATTCAACCATATGAAATAGGTTATCTCATCTCATTTCATCTCTCTCTCTCTCTCTCTCTCTCTCTCTCTCTCGGTCAATGCTTATAGTCACACACACACACACACACACACACACACACACATATATATATATATATATATATATATATATATATATATATATATATATATATATATATATATATATATATATATATATATATATATATATATATATATATATATATATATATATATATATATATATTAGTTCATTAGCTTATTCATTCTGTTTACATTTTTTCCTGGATGTAATGATTTTCCTATTCAGTATACAGATTTTAAAAGACATACGACACCGAGGAAAATAAATAATGACCTCCCCAGCTAAGCAGAGAAATAAATTATGCAATATTGTTAGTTAGATTAAAATATAAATTCCATACCGTTGCATTATCTGCATCATTGGCATCATGTCCTCTATACAGATGAATCCATCTCTCCTGATTTCCTAATTTTTAGGGAAAATGTGGACTGTCACGTGTCATCCGTTATTTCTGGTAGACGACGAGCATCCGCAGACAGAACAGAAACTAACCACTTCCCTTCCTTGCTTGGGAAAGTGATGGATAATCTAGAAACGTGCAATGATGTGATAACGCCACCCGTCATGTTGACAGGCACGTGCGGTGTGTGACGCCATTAATGAAGAGTGGATCCGTTTTCTTTCACATGCAGACAGCTGGTGCAAAGACCCTGTGTTGCACCCTTTTCTTGTACATAAAAGTATTTTCAGCTTACGCTAAAATAATAATAATAATAATAATAATAAAAATAATAATAATAATAATAATAATAATAATAATAATAATAATAAATAATAATAACAACAACAATAATAATAATAATAATGATAATAATAATAATAATAATAATAATAATAATAATAATGACAATTAATAATAATGGTAATAATAATAATAATAATGATAATGATAATAATAATAATAATAATAATAATAATAATAATAATAATAGTGATAACATTAATAATGATAATAATAACAATAACAATAACAACAACAATAATAATAATAATAATAATAATAATAATAATAATAATAACGTTGATGATAATAACATTAATAATAATAATAATAATAATAATAATAATAATAATAATAAAAATAATAATAATAAAATTAATATCTCACGCATTATTATTGTTGTTGTTATTATTATTATTATTATTATTATTATTATTATTATTATTATTATTATTACACACACGTACGCACACACACAGGAGCTCATGATGGCTGTGTGGGAGGGAGACGAGGCACGAGCAAAAGCCGCGATAAGTGATGGCGGCAACCCCCTAGTGAAAGTCATCAGTGGAACAGATGAACCAGGGTGCCTAGTGGCCATGGCTGCATTCTGCGGTCACTACCATTTGCTGCCGTATCTGCTGGAGGTGGGGCTCAGTCCAGACGGCAATAGGAAATTACCCTTCACACCTTTGAGTCTGGCGGCCTCAGTGGGTCACTTGAAGACGGTGTATGCACTACTCTTTCTCGGTGCTGACCCCTTGGCGACTGATAACGAAGGTGAGGCTCTGCTGATGGTGGTGGTGGTGGTGGTTGTGATGGTAATAATAGTTGTGGCGTTAATAGTAGCAGCTGTATATGGGTGATAGCAGCAGTGATGGTAATGATCATGGTGGTAGTATATATTAATATATTATACTATATGTCAATATGACATTTTGAAACAGCTTGTTTGACACGTCCACTAACTTATGGCATTACAGTGCATTGTTAAGTGTGTTTCATGAAGGAGTTTATTCTTGACTTTGAAGGAGAAGCTGACAACAGCCGAGTAAACAGTCTGACAGGGGAAGGAGGATGGGAGCGCAGAGTAAGGCCTGGAACTTAAGGAGGAAAACAAAGGAGAGAGAGGGAAGAACGGAGTGTAGGGAGAAGTGGTGAAATGTTTTTTTTCTTTTTTTAAATAAAAGAGGATCACCGGCTAAGAGCAACGAAAAAGCGAAAAAAAAGGCCCACTGAGAGAGCCAGTCCCAAAAGAAAGGTCAAAAGGATCATCCAAAATTGGAAGTGTCTTTAAACCTCCCTCTTGAAAGAGTTCCAGTCATAAGAAGGAGGAAATACAGAAGCAGGCTGAGAGTTCCAGAGTTTCCCAGAAAAAAAGAGGATGGTTGACTGAGAATACTAGTTAACTCTTGCATTAAAAAAGTGGGCAGAATAGGCCGCTGGAGGAGGGGAAGCAAGATCAGAAGAGGAGTTAGTGTGTAAATAGTGGTAGACGATAGCATGGGATGCAACACCACCGATAAGAAAGAGGCTGAAGACAGTTAGAGGAGAGTTGATAAGACGAAATATAGTGTGAGTGGAACCCCCCATACATGTGAAGCATATTCCATACATGGACAGGTAAGGCCACTGTACAGAGTTAGCAACAGTTGGGGTAAAAAAAAAAAAAAAAAAAAAAAAAAAAAAAAAAAAAAAAAATAGTGTAGATGACTCAGAACGCCTACATACATAGGAGCTGTTTTGGCTAGAGATGAGATGTGAAGTTTTCAGTTTATACTATTAGTAAATGACAAACAGAGGCAGTGTAGAAGGGGGGGGACAGTTGACCGTCAATGAAGAAGAGAGGCTAATTATCTGGAAGGTTGTGTCGAACTGATAGATGGAGGAATGGATTTTTAAGGCATTGAGCAATATTAATTTGCACTGCCCAATAAGAAATTTTTGAGAACAGAACTCAGGCGTTCGGTAGCTTTCCTGCGTGAACTGTTTATTCCTGAAAGGTTGGACGTCTATGAAGAAAAATAAATAAATAACGTAGAAAAATACAGGGCGGTATCATTAGCGTGTGAGTGGATAGGACAAGAAATTTGTTTTAGAAAATCATTAGTGAATAATAGGAAGACATCGGGTGACAGGACAGAAACCTGAGGAACATCACTGTTAACAGACTTTGGAGAAGAACAGTGACGCAGTAATAGAACGATCAGAAAGGAAGCTTGAGATAAAATTATAGAGAGAATGATAAAACCGTTGAAGGAGAGTTTGAAAATCGAAGTTCTGTGCCAGAATCTATCAAATGCCCTTGATATGTCTAAGGCAACAGCGAAGGTTTCACCAAAATCTTTAAAAGAAGATGACCAAAACTCAGTAAGGAAAGCCAGATCACCAGTGAAGCAACCATGACGGAATCCTTACTATCGATGACATTATAATACTGTGAAGTGATCTTCCTGTTGAGGATACATTAAAAACTTCAGAGAAGCAGGAAATTAAAAGAACAGGACGGTAGTTTCAGGTATTAGAGCGGCCACCCTTTTCAGGCTGAATGTTGAGCAAGAAGGAAAGGTAGATTTTGACACAAAGAGTTGGAAGAGATTGACTAGGCAAGGTGCAAGCATGGAGGCACAGTTTCGGAGGACAGACTTCAGGTCCATATGCCTTCCGAGGGTCAAAGCCAGCGAGTGTATGGAAAATATCACTGCGAAAGATTTTAATGGGGAGCATAGTCAGAGGATGGAGGAGAGGGAGGAACAAACCCTGCATTATACGAAGTAGTTTTTAGCAAATGTCTAAGCGAAGACATGGCAATGATGGCAGTTGTGTTATAGGAAAGGAAGCGTTTTAGTTGGATGTTGAACTCTCTAGATGAAAGGATTCGTCATGATTAGATCCGCCAAATAAAAGACGCGAGTGGAGCGCTGCTTTTGGCAGGAGCCTGTCATAGACACAGAGTAAGAGGAGTAACACTACTTCAGCAGTTATTTACACAACTAGGCCGGCCCAGTGAGCTACCAATCCTTACCCCACTTCCTCGCCTGTTTCTCTGCATGTTTCGGAGCCATCACTACTACCGAGTCAACTATCCTGCAGCCCACGCCTTGAGTTAACTCTCGACCCTACACGCCTCGGTGCTGCATGAAGTGAAGGTGACTAGGTTCATGGTCCCTGCCTGCTCTGGTAGAGAGCTCCTTGGTTACCACCAAGCTACCGGCGCTCTCTCTCTCTCCACTCGGTTGACCACATTCTTGGATTATTTACTTGCCTGTGTACTTTTCGTGAGTGAAGAGGTAGTAAACTCTCACGTTGTTTAATGTTTTACTCACCAGCACACGCACCTCGGACGACCTGGAGTACACGAGAGAGAGAGAGGTGTGGAGAGAGCTGATTCCGTCTTATGCCTTGCTCCATCAGCCCTCATGCCCTTTACAGTGGCGATCTCGCCAGGATTTCTAAGTCGTGTTATGTGCTGTTAACTCTGTCAACTGTGACGCCCTGAGCGCAAAAGTATTATGTTCCAAGAGTGCTTTCATTGTCTCGTGGTAGTGATTGTGTTTACGTTGGTTCGTTTCTCGTGATTCGAGCCAGGATTAGGTGCAGGCCACAAAGCCTTCTAATCTCCCTTGGTTAGGTGCAGGCGGATGAACCTTCTAACCAGCCCAAGACTGTGGGCAGCTTGCCATTAAGCTCCAGGCTTTCCTTTCGGCTAGTAGCAGTGTCTTTTACTGTCTCAGCCAGAAGTGTGTGTTCTGTCGGCTACAGAACTGTTTGTATTTTCGCTTTTTTTATTTATGCTTTTGTGTGTATTTGCACTTTTATGGGTTTAAGAATGGGCTTAAGAATTTGTTTCCTTCAATTTGCACTTTTATGATTTTGCGCTTTTCTGTGTGCTTAAATTTTCAGTCTTGTGTTTGTATATTTTTTTTTTGTGTGTGTGATGGTGATTCTGAGTACCCTTTATTTATTTGTGCTCTCTATTGTGCGGTTACTTACTGCTTTTCTTAGCACAATGACCACGTTAAGAACGATTGAAGAACTCTGCGTGAGAGTCTTGTTATGATAATGAGGATGTCGCTAAGATTATCCTACACCAACAAGCTCTTGACAGGGAGCAAAGAGCGGAGAGAGGGAGAAGGAGCGAGAATATAAAGAAAGAAAAAAGGAGCGACAGTTTGAGCAGGCGAGATTTGAACGGGCTCAAAGCTCATCAGTCCCATTGCTTCCAGAGCACCTTATAAGCCACCCTAGCCTCCCGACTTACAAAGGTGAGAACATCGCCTCATATATCACGAAGTTCGAGCGTATCGTAAGTCTGTTGATAATTGACGGGAATGAACTAGCTGTTTGGCTAGGTGGTTTAATCACTTGGGACGCTACCGAGCTATACTCTACTCTGGATTTTAACACCAAAAGTGATTTCTCTCTCCTGAAACAGGTCTTGCTGACCAGGTTTAACAAAAACCTGTGAACGGTATCGACTGGACTTATAAACAACAGGATTCGTGTCGGCGAGAACTACAGAAAGTTTAACACCTGCCTGCTGCAGCAGTTGAACTAGGTAGAGATTTTGAAAATCTCCCGGGCGTACGCGTGAGTTTATGGTCTTAGATAATTTCTTTGCTTCTCTGATCTCCAACATTCGTCTCTTCATTAAGGAGCAACAAATTAACTACCTTAAAGACAGCTGTTGAAAAAGCGAACGCACGGGCATCGATTCCCAATGCGTACTCGAAGCACTCTCCTAGCAGCGGCGCATTGGGCAAAATCTCCACGCCTACCAAGAAGCCTCCTGGTGCTGGGTCAAAAAACTTTGCCTACTCCCACCACCTCATTCCGACCCAACCCTCGGATGAAATGTTTCAACTGCGTAGAGGAAGGCCATTACAGATCTCGCTGTCCCTAGAAACCATCGCGCCTTCAAGAAACCCGTCGACATTCAACCTAGATACATCAGGGAGGATTCTTATAATTAATGAGTGCTAACCGCACTCACGCCTACAAGAGTAGCAGTCACAACCTCGCGGCAAGACAGCTACTCCCGGACAACTGTGTCAATGCGCTCCAGACTCAGAGTAGCAGGATGAAGAGAGTCCACCCGTTGGTGCTTCTAGAGATGCAGCCATCAACAGTAACTCCAAAAGAATTCTGCCATCTCCAGGAATCCTACCTGACTGACTCTTGGTGGAATAAGGGGCAAGGGCAATTCTGATGAGGAAGACTAGTCCGAAGATGGATCACATTCTGACTGTATCCTCAAAACATTCGACGAAGTTCTGTAAGCTTAAGCTTCTTGCTTCTAAAGAGTGTCATCCAATAATGTTGTTTGTTGATCATGAGAACCCTTTGGTAGGCTATTTTTTCCACAAGAATACCGGCTTCAAAATTGCTGATGAAACCTTCTGGCCAGAGATGGTATTCCACCATTGAAAGTGTGTCTTCCAGTTCTTTTTGGCATATTGAAGTTTGATTACTACCTTTGTGATGTCAAGTTCATCCTCGAGATCGACCTTCCGACATTCAAGGGGAAAAACAACAGACTCCTAAAATAGGTTATGAGTCTTCAGGCTTACAAGTTTAGAGTGGTTCATGTCGTCGGGTAAGATAACATCGGAGCTGATCTTAGTCGTGCTTAAAATCTTTTGAGTGTATCTTTTACCCCAGGTGGTGTTCCTCATCTGAGTTTACCAGACTCTTGATGGAGTTGTGTAAGGTGAGTAACACCACTTCAACTGTTATTTGGGTAGTTACGTAATTCGGCCCGCCCAGTTCCACAACCTCGTCTGGTTCACCGCACGTTTTGGAGCCAACACTACTACCGAGTCAACTATCCTGCAGCTGAGTCGACTCTCGGTCCTTCACGCCTCGGTGCTTCATTAAGGCTCATTCGAAGTGACTAGGTTCATGGTCTCTGCCTGCTTTGGCAAAGAAAGCTCCTTTGTTATCACCAAGCCATCGGCGCACCCTCTCCACTCGGTTGACCACATTCTTTGATTATTTACTTGTCTGTGCACTTTTTGTGAATGAAGAGATAGTAAACTCCCTCACGTTGTTTAGAGTTTTACTCACCAGCACACACACCTCGGACCAAGGATTTTTTTTTTTTTTTTGTTAGGAGGGACACTGGCCAAGGGCAAAAAAAAAAATCCAACAAAAAAAAAAAAAAAATGCCCACTGAAATGCCAGTCCCATAAAAGGGTCAGAGCAGTAGTAAAAAATTGATGATTAAGTGTCTTGAAAGTCATAGGAAGGTGGAAATACAGAAGCAGGCAGGGAGTTCCAGAGTTTACCAGAGAAAGGGATGAATGATTGAGAATACTGGTTAACTCTTGCATTAGAGAGGTGGACAAAATATGGGTGAGAGAAAGAAGAAAGTCTTGTGTAGCGAGGCCGCAGGAGGAGGGGAGGCATGCAGTTAGCGAGATCAGAAGAGCAGTTAGCATGAAAATAGCGGCAGAAGACAGCTAGAGATGCAACATTGCGGCGGTGAGAGAGAGGCTGAAGACACTCAGTTAGAGGAGAGGAGTTGATGAGACGAAAAGCTTTTCATTCCACCCTGTCTAGAAGAGCAGTATGAGTGGAAACCCCCCAGGCATGTGAAGCATACTCCATACATGGACGGATAAGACCCTTGTACAGAGTTAGCAGCTGGGGGGTTGAGAAAAACTGACGGAAACGTCTCAGAACGCCTAACTTCATAGAAGCTGTTTTAGCTTGAGATGAGATGTGAAGTTTCCAGTTCAGATTAAAAGTAAAGGACAGACCGAGGATGTTCAGTGTAGAAGAGGGAGACAGTTGAGTGTCATTGAAGAAGAGGGGATAGTTCTCTGGAAGGTTGTGTCGAGTTGATAGATGGAGGAATTGAGTTTTTGAGGCATTGAACAATACCAAGCTTGCTCTGCCCCAATCAGAAATTTTAGAAAGATCAGAAGTCAAGCATTCTGTGGCTTCCCTAAAAGACAGAAAAGGATAGTTCAGTGAAACGTCATCAACTCAACCATGACGTCATGCACTCTATAACATCAAGGTGGCTGGAGATCCTCGCCAGCAAGAATCTCGTTCATATCCAAAAGCCTTCTTTCCGTTCTTGTTTTATTTTTTTTTCTAAGATTTTTCCAAGACTTACAACACATCATACAAGATGCCGCCTTCTCTTAGTTAATAGATGTACTGCACAAGTAATTTTAATTTGATATGGTATTAATATTAAATAAGAATTGTACTACCGGAGAGGCTAGTACATGCAGATCTTAGTCCCTAATTATTATTGATATAGTCAGAGAATGCAGACCTTAGTCCCTAATTATTATTGATATAGTCAGAGACCTAGAAACATTACATCATTGACTGACTTTCTTAGTGAATCAACATTCTCCGTAGGGCGCATTTATATGCATTTGATGTCATTCACTCATCACTAACTCACTAACATTTCCCCACTGGTCTGCCTATCATTTCTTCTCACATCTTTACATTTCTTCAGTACCTTTTTTAGTTCCAAATAACCATCATTAGGACTTGGTGTCATTATTAATAATTATAATAATTCAAACACAGGTGTGACCTTTTTTATTTTTACTAAAAAAAAACAATCCTTCCAGGTTAACAGAAGTACACTGCAGCCTTGTATATTCAGCATTGTACCGTGCGGCCATTTATGCGGGGAAGTGATTTCTCATTTTTTTTCCCTCTGGTTAGGCTACTGTTATAACTTTGTCAACATGAAATGTATTCACGTGCGAATAGAGGCGAGGGTAGTGTAGCAGCAGGTGTTTCAGGGTGTCCGGTTGTGAGGCACCAGTTAAGCCCCTTCCACACGAGGGGCAAATGTACGGCGGACAGACACTGTTACCAATTTTGTGGTGTGGATGGCGATCACGAGTGTAGATGACGTCATAGACAAGGAAATCACGGGCAAACCATCGAAGTGCCAGTGCCTGTTGTCGAGGTACTGGATGGGCGTCTGAATAGGGACCACATTGCCAGACACACGATGCTAAACACACCAAGTTTAGCCCACTGGCCGACGTTGCCTGACATATCTCTGACTGCATTCTGGCCTTTCCCGGTGTCTGCTTCAAGTCGTTCGTTCGCCTGCCTGTGTCTACTGTCTGCCTTAATTGGACTGTTCGATCTGGTAATACTGTTTTAAAAGCGAGATAATTACGGGCAAATCCGAGTGCCCGCCGTGCATTTACTCCTCCTGTGGAAGGGGCTTCATGGGCAGTAAGGCCGTTGTCATGTGCAAGAGAGTCTGTGCGGAAGTGTACCTTGTGCTCCACACCCTTCTATTATCTTTGTTCAAACTGGTTTATGAAAGGGTCTATGGGGCTGATATCCCAACAAGAGCAAGCAGGATCACCAGTTTACAAGGAGGAGGCAGTAGACACCTGCCGAAACGATAATTACTCCCAGTGAGGTCTAAAGCACTGTTCAAGGGGTGCTCTGCACTTATCATTAAACCTAGCTGTGACCTCACTGAACGTTTCCCTTTGTGTCTCACAACACAAGGGGGCAGTCACAGCCTGCCCTCTAAAGACAACTCTCTTCCTCCACACAAAACTACAAGCACCTGATAACACACACACCCTTCACTCAAAAATCTCAAAATTATTATGGCGACTCCTACACCAGCCTCGGAGTCCCCATCTGGGGACCATAAATATACCCAGGTTAGACTGCCTTTCTGTCGACGACCCTAAGTGTTTTGATACCCCTCCCAACTTCTTCATTAACTTCTGCAACATTCGCGGTCTAAGATCTAATTTTCAATCTGTAGAACACCATCTCTCCTCTTCTAAATCTCATCTTCTTTTCCTCACTGAAACTCAGATGTCTGAGGCAACTGACATTAGCCCCTTTTCTGTTCCCTCCTACTTTCTCTATCCTCATTTTCGATCCAAATCTGGATGTTGCGTTTTATGTGCGCAATGACTTAACCTGCTCTCGTCCCCACGCTCTTGAATCTTCCAAGTTTTCCACCATCTGGCTACGACTACAGAGTCACTCTCAAACTAAATTTATCTGTGCTGTATACCTCTCACCTAACTCCTCTGACTATAAGAAAATTTTTGACTACTTAACTTCCAAAGTGGAGCACATTCTGACCCTTTACCCTTTTGCAGACATCTCCATTCTTGGAGACTTCAATGTTCACCAATAGTTTTGGCTTTCCTCTCCCATCACTGACCATCCTGGTGAACTAGCCTTCAGCTTTGCTATCCTCCACGACCTAGAGCAATTGGTGCAACACTCTACTTGTATTCCTGACCGTCTTGGAGATACGCCCAACATTCTTGACCTCTTCCTGACCTCTAATCCTTCTGCTTACGCTGTCACCCTTTCTTCTCAGTTGGGCTCCTCCGATCACAATCTCATATCTGTATCTTGTCCTATTGCTCCAATCCCTCCTCAGGATCCCCCTAAGCTAAGGTGCCTCTGGCGTTTTGGCGTTTTGCCTCTGCTAGTTGTGGGGACCTGAGGAGGTGTTTTGCTGATTTTCCTTGGAATGACTACTGCTTCCGTGTCAGAGACCTGTCTTTGTGTGCTGAGCGCATAACAGAGGTGATAGTGTCTGGCATGGAGGCGTACATTCCTCACTCTTTTTCTCGTCCTAAACCTTGTAAACCTTGGTTTAACACAGCTTGTTCTCGTGCTATACATGATAGAGAGGTGGGCTACAAAAGGTACTTAAGCCTTCCATCACCAGAATCTCATGCACTTTATATTTCTGCCCGGAACCATGCCAAGTCTGTTCTCCAACTAGCCAAAAACTCCTTCATTAACAGAGTTTTCAAGATCTAACTCCCCTCGTCACTTCTGGCATCTAGCCAAAGACATCTCTCATAAATTTGCTTCTTCTTCTTTCCCTCCTTTATTTCAACCAGATGGCACCACTGCTATCACATCTATTTCTAAAGCTGAACTCTTCGCTCAAACCTTTGGTAAAAACTCTACCTTGGACGATTCTGGGCTTGTTCCTCCCTCTCCTCCAGCCTCTGACTACTTCATGCTACCTATTAAAATTCTTCGCAATGATGTTTTCCATGCCTTTCGCTGGCCTAAACCCTCGGAAGGCTTATGGACCTGATGGGGTCCCTCCTATTGTTCTCCGAAACTGTCCCTCCGTGCTTGCACCTTGCCTAGTCAAACTCTTTCAGCTCTGTCTGTCAACATCTACCTTTCCTTCTTGCTGGAAGTTTGCCTACATTCAGCCTGTTCCTAAAAAGGGTGACCGTTCTAATCCCTCAAACTACCGTCCTATTGGTTTAATTTCCTGCCTATCTAAAGTTTTTGAATCTATCCTCAACAGGAAGATTCTTAAACATCTATCACTTCACAACCTTCTATCTGATCGCCAGTATGGGTTCCATATAGGCCGCTCTACTGGTGATCTTCTGGCTTTCCTTACTGAATCTTGGTCATCCTCTTTTAGAGCTTTTGGTGAAACTTTTGCTGTTGCCTTGGACATATCAGAAGCTTTTGAGTCTGGCACAAAGCTTTGATTTCCAAACTACCCTCCTACGGCTTCTCTCCTTCTCTCTGTAACTTCATCTCAAGTTTCCTTTCTGACCATTCTATTGCTGCTGTGCTAGACGGTCACTGTTCTTCTCATATATCTATTAACATTGGTGTTCCTCAGGGTTCTGTCCTGTCACCCACTCTCTTCTTATTATTCATTAATGATCTGAACCAAACTTCTTGTCCTATCCACTCCTACGCTGATGATACCACCCTGCACTTTTCCACGTCTTTTCATAAACGTCCAACCATTCAGGAAGTAAACATTTCACGCAGGGAAGCCACGGAACGCTTGATTTCTGATCTTTCTAAAATTTCTGATTGGAGCAGAGCAAACTTTTTTTTTTTTTTTTTTTTTTTTTTATGTAGGAAGGATACTGGCCAAGGGCAACAAAAATCTAATAAAAAAAATGCCCACTGAAATGCCAGTCCCTAAAAGGGTCAAAGCAGTGGTCAAAAATTGGTGGATAAGTGTCTTGAAACCTCCCTCTTGAAGGAATTCAAGTCATAGGAAGGTGGAAATACAGAAGCAGGCAAGGAGTTCCAGAGTTTACCAAACTTGCTATTGTTCAATGCCTCAAAAAAAGAATTCCTCCATCTATCAATTCGACACAATCTTCCAGACAACTATCCCCTCTTCTTCAATGACACTCAACTGTCCCCCCTCTTTTACACTGAACATCCTCGGTCTGTCCTTTACTTTTAATCTGAACTGGAAACTTCACATCTCATCTCTAGCTAAAACAGCTTCTATGAAGTTAGGCGTTCTGAGACGTCTCCGCCAGCTTTTCTCACCCCCCAAGCTGCTAACTCTGTACAAGGGCCTTAACTGTCCATGTATGGAGTATGCTTCATATGTCTGGGTGGGGTTCTACTCATACTGCTCTTCTAGACAGGGTGGAATCAAAAGCTTTTCGTCTCATCAACTCTCCTCTGACTGTCTTCAGCCTCTCTCTCATCTCTGCAATGTTGCATCTCTAGCTGTCTTCTACCGCTATTTTCATGCTAACTGCTCTTCTGATCTTGCTAACTGCATGCCTCCCCCTCCTCCCGCGGCCTCGCTGCACAAGACTTTCTTCTTTCTCTCACCTCTATTTTGTCTACCTCTCTAACGCAAGAGTTAACTAGTATTCTCAATCATTCATCCCTTTCTCTGGTAAACTGTGGAACTCCCTGCCTGCTTCTGTATTTCCGCCTTCCTATGACTTGAATTCCTTCAAGAAGGAAGTTTCAAGAAACTTATCCTTCAATCTTTGACTACCACTTTGGACCCTTTTATGGGACTGTCATTTTAGTGGGCATTTTTTTTTTTTTGTTGGATTTTTGTTGCCCTTGCTTAGTGTCTCTCCTACACAAAAGAAAAAAAATGTTGTTATTGATTGTTTATAATGCGTCATCAGTTGCCTTATAACCTTTTGTTTATCGAATATTTGAAACCCAGCCAAAAATGTAAGAGACCTTTACCGATATGCGTTTCCGCAATCACTCTGTTATCAAATAATTAAGAAATACGGCATTTTATTTTATTGAGGTTTTTGGGGCGGACATCAGCATCGTCCCATCATAGGTGAAGGCCCGTCCTACCTTGACCAATAAATTAGTACAGTACGAATCATTCCTTTCTCTACACTACCGAAAGAAACGAGGAATCCACAGATATTTACTTAAAAAAGTGAGGGCAGAATGATATATTCATATTTTGAGGAACTGTGAGGTTTGAAATACAGTGGAACCTCGGTTACCAAACGACTCCTTTTTCGAACAAATTGGTTTAAAAAAAAAAAATTGAACTATTGCTTCGATTGTGGTACCGTAATTCGGTTCTAGAACAAAGTTACTTGATTTCAAATATTAAGGCATAGCAAAAGCTGCCGTTTATTTTTATAGTTTCTGTAAATCTACTTCGTTTTTATATACTTGGAGGAGAGAGACAGTGTAAGACAGTAATTCAATCTTTGAAATAAGGTAAATGTGATCCCGTTGAAAAGCCGCGATGTAAACATTTTTCAGGACTGAAGAGTAATCCCTAGCCACCTGTGGCTCTCTCGATGACCCATAACGCCATCACTACTGCACAACAGCATTTTTCCAGTAGCTTTACCCAGCAGAAATATGTTTAAGTGTTATTATGATCACCTTCATTTTGGCTGTAGGTGGGTTGCTCCTATGTGCCCCTCTGTAAGGCTTCCCTCACTAGATCAGTCTAAATAGTATCTTCTGATGAGTTCTGTGTCACTAAATTCATTGATTACATCCTTTCTGAATAAATAATTTGTAACCTGGAGATGTTGTGAAGCAGCCATCTTGGATGTGGGGGCATATGTTATAAGCCGCTAAGAAAATTTAGACGTGTCTGAGAACGGATTAATCCATTTTACATTGATTCCTGTGGGAAAAAATAGTTTCGGTTTTCGAACATTTCGGATTTTGAACGGCATTAATGAAAGAGTTTAGTTCGAGAACTGAGTCTCCACTTCGATAAATAATAGATTACAAGATTACCGATAATGCTTTATAAACACTCATAATGACAACAGATGATCGTGCTTGCTCTGATTGGGATATCACTCCCATAAACCCTTCATACACGAGTTTAAGCAAAGATAACAGAGGAGTGTGGGACAGAAGGTACACTTCCGCACAGACGGACACTTTTGCGCACGACACTGCCCAGGGTCTCTAGTTGTTGTTCTTGTTGGGGATTTGATGGGGCCTTGCAGGCTGTGGTGCTATAGCCTCTAGTGCCCCGAGAGTGCTGGCAGAAGTTAAATTAATTGGTTAGATTCTGGTGAACTCTCAATCTTGCCTCAGATGGCCTGGAGTAACCAAGTGTGTGGAAGGAGCCGATTCCGTCTCATGCCCCGTTCCACCACCACTTTCACATACAGTCATGGTAAACCTACATTCTCCCTCTCTCTATCGGAGGGAGGGGGAGGGAAACACCCGCCTTCAGCCTATTGTTTTTCACTCGACCTTGGAAGATGCAAGGCTACACGCAAAATACTCAGAAATCTTTAAATTTCTCTTTTATACAACTTTTCAATCTTAAAGCACCACCATATTCAGGTGCATTTTATTTCCGTGAAGACATGCTTTATTTTAAACATAACCTCATAATGACTGGACATGATGATTATAAGTAAAGTGGTATGTATATATATATATCATAAGATAGTAACTAACGTTCTCGCCCCAATTATTTTTTCCACTTATTGAAATTGAAAAATTCGCTTAATTTGTGTAAATGTTGACCTAAATGAAGAAGTATAAGTATTTTTAAGGGAGGTTGAGTTTCACTCAGTCTCAGCGGGCGACTGTAGCAGTAGGGTTACCAACATAACCGAGAGGTCTCGCTGAAATTCTTTCCAGGAACGGATTACATGCTTTTTGGTGAAAGAGTCAAAGCCGTTGTTGTTACTTTTCTATTATTATTATTATTATTATTATTATTATTATTATTATTATTATCATCATCATCATCATAATTTTGTTATTAATCGTTTAATGACAATCTCGCTAAGATGATGATCAAAAGGTCAAACAATCGTTAGCTAAGTTTGGGGTAGGTAGAATATTTGACTCCTACGCATACTCGTAGACAGCAATGAAAAATGACATTGACACAATAACATCTAAAACAAGTACGGCAGCCTATTGCCCGCGAGTCATTTACATCTCCTTACAGAGCAAGCGTCCGGCGAGACTCGAACCAAAAATAAATAAATCTTGCCAAAGCACCATTGCTGTCTGAGTGGAAGCAGACGTACTTGTTCACTGAGCGCCTTGGACAGGCCCAGTGCCTCATATGCTTGAAGACTTTGGCTGTCTTCGAAGAATTCAACGTGCGCCGCCACTGCGAGACAGAACACCGGCATCAGTTTTTCTGTCTATGTCTGCTGGTGAGAAGAATGACGCCATCGCTAGATACTCAGGCAACATATAGACAACAATTTCACTTTCCCGCAGCAGACCCCACTGAGATCAACACAGTGACGCTCACCAGTTATGATGTGTCTCGTTTCCTTGCTCGCCGGATGAAGCCATTCGTCTTCATCAAGGAGTGGTTTGTCGCCGTGATTTAAGTCCAGAGCAGCGTTCTTCCTTTGGGAGAATGAATCTTTCGTTCAGGGTTTTCGTACAGGGCTCAATGAAAATCGGCAGCTCTACCCTCGTCTCACCGACACGAAGAACACTGCACCAGCTAGGCATTTTCATTGTGGCTTCCAGATTTACGAGGAATTTCCTCCTGCTCGTACCGCTGCATGGCACCACCAGTGGACTAGACATCGACACCGTAATTCAGCATGAGAAGCAGCGCTCCCTTGACCTTTCCCGTCTCCTGTGCTTGACGACCGATGGTGCCTTATTGGTAATTGGAGAGAAGAAAGGCGCTGCTTCGCTACTAGTGGACCACTGTGAGATCGCCGGTCACACAACCCATAGATAGATAGATAGATAGATAATTTATTGACCACAACAAGTGATTACAATTACAAAAGGACTCAGAGGATATGGTCCATAAAAATACTTTCTTTAAAAATCTATAAATGACTTAAAACGCAACAAAGTATTAAACATACATGAGGTGAACTGCTTCATCCATCAAGAGTCTGCCAACCTTGTGGACATGTTTATCGTGGTGAAGATCGTCAACTCCATTCTCTCCTGCATCTTAAATCCAGTCCAGTACTGATGGACTAAGTCAACGAGCCCTAAGGCGACCTGCTTTAGTTCTGCGAGGTTCGCTGGTTGAGTCATGGGGTCACGCTGTCCCGTGTGCATGACCTGCAACAAGAGAATGTCACTTTCCTCTCTCAGAACAAACTTCCCCACGCTGATAACTTCGACTCACGATACATCTCTCGCCTGGCACTTTTCATCACTGCGCACCTGAACGACATCAGCGTGAACCTCCAAGCCAAGGACATTCTCGTGACAGACATGCACTCAACCATTACTGTCTTTACGGTTGAGCTGGGCGTGTGGGAGGCTGAGGTTACTAATGGTCAGTTTGTGCATTTTCCTCGCCTTGCTGCTTGTGTCCCTGATGACGTGTCCCTGGACACACTCTGCGGGTTGCCGCAAGAGTCAAGAAACTGGATGAAGATTTCAAGCTGTTCACTGTTTTTCTTTGACATTCTTGTGGACGCCCCCTCTGCCCTCCTACAGATGGAGTATGTGAAGCTGCAGTGCAGCAATGAACTCAAGGCGAAATTCCGAATCTCCTCTTTGTTGTCCTTTTTTCCGCGACCTCGTCCTAACTTCCGCCAAGTTTCCAAACTATAGCGGGCATACTGAACGCATCGATTTGCAGCGCCTAGTATTGATGTGAAATGCTCTTCTGAAAAGTGAAGTACTGTCTCGCCATCGCTTCCGGTTCTCCGACAATCACTTCAATGACATTTTTCTGTTGTCCACCACATCCATCGAGCAGGAGACTGCTCGATGAATTTCAACTGTGTTGAAATTCTTGTTCTTGGTTTCCTGTTTCATGTTGATATTATTAAACTGTTGTGTTCAGCCTCTTTTTTGTTCACTGCAATGTTGCATCTCTTGCCATTTTCTACCGCAATTTTAACTGCTTTCCTGATCTTGCTAACTGCATGATTCTCTTTCTTCTGCGGCCTCGCTGCGCAAGACTTTATACTTCCTTTCACCCTATTCTGTCCATCTTTCTAATGCAAGAGTTAGCCAATATTCTCAGTCATTCATCGTTTACTGGTAAATTCTAGAACTTTCTGCCTGTTTCTCTATTTTTTCCTTCCTATGACTTGAACTCTTTCAACAGTGAGGTTTCATGACACTTTTTTGGCCTTTCCTTTGGCTAAGGGACTGGTACACTGGGCCTTCTTTTTTCGTTGTTTTTGTTTCCCTATGCCAGTGACCAACCCTCTTACATAAAAAAAAAATATTATAATTGTTATTATTGTTATTATTATTATTATTATTATTATTATTATTATTATTATTATCATTATTATTATTATTATTATTATTATTATTATTGTATGGGGGCATCCATTAACACAGCTTGAACACTGCCATAACTTCTTTATTACAAGCGTTTGGACCTGTCAAAATCATTACAATAAACACATATCCCAATTTTTTTTTTTTTTTGTATCACCTCAGGTACCCAAATATCATTAATAAGTAGATCAATATGAAAGTTGAGAATGGATGTATGTAGAATTCACCATATGCTAAGTACAATTAAAAATCAATCATATAACCAACCAATCAACAACACTGATTTTCATTTATAATAATCATTAGAATTATAACTCACAACGGAAGCTCCAGCCGCATATGGATTGCCTCCATAAACTTTCCGAACCAGTAGTTGGATTCATAAACTGTAATACATGAAATATTCCCTTAATAGCCGGCCGCACAACCACATTAACACTGTAATCATAAAAGATCATCACTACTAGTACATAAGCTTTATTTTGTTGATGAACATCACAAATGTTTTACGTGAACACCAGCTGATAGACCACCACACAGTACTATTATAACCAAACATAGCCATACATACCAGCATAACAGAATAATCCCAAGTCTTTAATAAATATTACATCTAGTGATCCATCACAACACTCTTCAGGTAGGGGCGGACAGCAACTAACCCTGGCTGACCGTTCGTCGCCACCTCATCACCCTGCTGCCACCTCGCCTCACTTCTCCACTGCCACGTCACAAGACGTACGGCTTGCGCACCGTTCACAGAGCTTAATCCTCGTCTACATAAATACACTGATACACAAACTAATTTAGAAATAAACAAATAAATAAAATAATTGATATTCCAATTATCATGAGACTGATGATACAATTATTATTATTGTTATTATTATAATTAATATAATGATTTTTATTATTGTTATTATTATTATTGCTATTATTATTATTATTATTATTATTATTATTATTATTATTGTTATTATTATTATCATTATTATTATTATTATTATTATTATTATTATTATTATTATTATACTATTGCTACTACTACTACTACTACTACTACTACTACTACTACTATTACTGTTGCTATCATCACTGCTTGCTAATGCTACTACTACTACTACTACTACTACTACTACTACTACTACTACTACTACTACTACCACCACTACTACTACTACTTCTACTGCTACTTTTACTACTACTACTACTACTACTTCTACTGCTACTTTTACTACTACTACTACTATTACTTTTACTACTACTACTACTGCTACTGCTACAATATTTCTTTAAGTAAATATGGCAGTTCCATCAACAATAACGTCGATCCCTTGTGTAGATATTAGGTACATGCTTATTGACCGCTTGTAAGTGTAATCAATTATGGTTTATGGTCAGTTAGGTTTATGGTTTCTTACTGAATATTATTAATACTCTCTCTCTCTCTCTCTCTCTCTCTCTCTCTCTCTCTCTGAGGATTACAGGAAGAACTGCTCTCCACTGCGCAGCATTGTGTGGCCAGCTGCTATGTGTGTCCGCGCTCCTTCCCAAGGTTCCGCCCAACTTCACCAACTGGAGTGGTATCACACCGGTGCACTGTGCCAGCTTACACGGCCACAGGGTGGTGGTGGAGATGCTGGAATATGCGGGCTGGCACCTCAATGTCAAGGATAAAAATGGCCATACCCCACTCCACTGGGCAGTGAAAGGCGATAGTGTGGAGGTGACCAAATATTTAGTGGGTAGGGGCCTTGATCCGCTACAAAAAGACATTGCAGGAAACACGGCGATGGATATAGCTATGATATTTGGATGCTACTCAGTTGAGGCATATCTAAAGAAGAAGCGTGTTATGGTTGCAAACGATGACTCGAAACGTCTTTTTCATGTGGTAAGGAGACGACATGTTTGTTTTTCATGTGATAAGTAGACCACATGTTTGTAACTGTTCCCAAAACTTTTCTTCCTCTTTCTACCAATTTTCTTGATTTTCCTTTTGTTTTTCTCGTAATTAATTATCATTGAATTATTCTTTTCTTCTGCTTCTTCTTCTTCTTCTTCTTCTTTTTCTTCTTCTTCTTTATTATTATTATTATTATTATTATTATTATTATTATTATCATTATTATTATTATTATTCATGCAGGGACGTGACAGTCCCTATATGAAACACAACCAACTATTTTCGTCGAACATCCCCCTCCATTAATTTTTCTAAGGTTCATTTTAAAACTCTCAAATAACTCCGTGTTAAGATTCTCATTATTAAGTCCATTCTATTCATTAAACATTGTTTTAAAGCCAATCCTCCTGCTTTTTTCTTAATTTAACTAGAAGCTTGAAACGATAATTTCTTGTTTTATCAAGATTGCTGACAATGAGGACTTTATTTATGTTACTCTTGTTATATGCCTGATATGTCTGTTACTCTTGTTATATCCCTGATACCACTTTAAGACCTCTGCCAGGTCCCATCTTAACTTACATCTCTCAAAGTAAGGATTGTAAATAAATGTTTCAATTTCCTTTCGTAAGGAATGCTTCTCGTCCCTTATTTTGTTTATTTTTTTTTTTTTATCTCATTTATTTATTTATTTATTTTTTGCAATTTTCATTTGAACTGATCCTAGCAGACCTGTATCATTCCTGTACCAGAACTATGCAACATAATTTAGATTAAGTGTGGCTAGTGCCAAATATACTTTAATATTACTGAAGGATTTCAACTTGTAACGGTCCTAAAGGTAATCCGTTATAGACGACCTGCTATATTTCTGGCCTCTATAACTTTAAACTATTTTTTTTTCGTACTCCTCTCGCTCTTTATTATGTGTCTATTTTGTAGATTTCCTCTTCGTATGTATTTTGCATTTTCTAGTATTAAGCTGCATTTGCCATCTATCTATCCATTCGTTCATCCTGTCTAAGTCTGTCTGCAGGGCAACTTTAGGTGCAAGAGCCTTTGGCCAAGGAGAAAAAGGGGAAAAAAAAAAAAATTCCACTAAGGTGCCAGTCCCAAAAGAGATGTCAAGAGAATCATCGAAAACTGAAGGATAAGTGTCTTGAAACTCTCTTAAAATTTAAGAGTTCAAGTCATAAAAAGTTGGAAATACAGAAGCAGACAGGGAGTTCCAGAGTTTACCAGATAAAGGAATTAATGATTGAGAATACTGGTTAACTCTTGCATTAGAGAGGTGGACAGAATAGAAGTAAGAGAAAGTGCAGCGAGGCCGTGGAAGGCGAAGAGGCGAAGAGCATGAAAATAGCGGTAAAAGATAGCAAGAGATGCAACATTGTGGCGATGAGAAAGAGGCTGAAGACAGTCAATTAGAGGAGAGGAGTTGATAAAATGAAAAGCTTTTGATTCCACCCTGTATAAAATAACGGTATGAGTGCAGCCTCCCATACATGTGAAGCATACTCCATACATGGATGGATAAGGCCGCTGTACAGTTAGCAAATGGGAAGGTGAGAAAAACTGGCGGAGACAGCTCAGAACGTCTAGTTTCATAGAAGCTGTTTTAGTTAGAGATGAGATGTGAAGTTTCCAGTTTAGACTATAAGTAAAGGACAGACCGAGGAGAAAATTGAATGTAATTGAAGAAGAGGGGGATAGTTGTCTGGAAGGCTGCGTTTTTGAATAACTGAGTTTTTGAGGCATTGAGCAATACTAAGAGATCAGAAGTCAGGCATTCTGTGGCTTCCCAGCGTTAAGTGTTTACTTCCTGAAGGGTTCGACGTTTATGAAAAGACGTGGAAAATTGCAGGGTGGTATCATCAGCGTAGGAGTGGATAGGTCAAGAAGTTTGGTTTAGAAGGTCATTCCTTCTGGGTGACAAGACAGATCACTGAGGAACACCACTGTCTATCACAGCAACAACAGAACAGTCAGAAAGGAAACTTGAGATGAAGTTACAAAGAAAAGGATAGAAACAGTAGGAGGGTTGTTTCACCCAAATTTCTAAGAGAATGACCAAGATTCAATAAGGAAAGCCAGAAGATCATCGGTAGATAGGACTTGACGGAACTCATACTGGCAATTAGATAAAGGGTTATGAACTGATCGATGTTTAAGAATCTTCCTGTTGAGGAAAGATTCACATACACAGTTTTGGAGAACAATAGGAGGGATCCCATCAGGTCCATAAGCCTTCCGAAGGTTTAGGCCAGCGAGGGCATGGAAAAATCACTGAAAAGGATTTTAATAGGTAGAATGAAGTAACCAGAGGGTGGAGGAGAGGATCATCCAAGGTAGAGTTTTTTTTTTAGCAAAGAGTTCAGCTTTAGAAATAGGTGAGATGGCAGTGGTGCCATCAAGTTGAAATAAAGGAGGGAAAGAAGAAGAAGCAAAGTTATTGGAAATGTTTTTTGGCTAGGTACCAGAAGTCACGAGGGAAGTTAGATCTTTAAAGATTTTGACACTTTTTACTAATGAAGTTTTTGGCTAGTTGGAGAACAGACTTGTCATGATTCCGGATAGAAATATGAAGCGCATGACATTCAGATGATGGAAGGGTCAAGTACCCTTTGTGGGCCACCTGTCTATCATCTATAGCACGAGAATAGGCTGTATTAAAACAAAGTTTGGAAGGTTTAGATCGAGAGAAAAATGAGAAATGTACACCTCCATGCCAGACACTATCACCTTTGTTATGTGCTCAGCACTCAGAGACGGGTCTCTGACACGGAAGCAGTAGTCATTCCAAGGAAAATCAGCATAATACTTCTTCAGGTCCCTCCAATTAGCAGAGGCAAAACACCAGAGGAACATCTGCTTAGGGAAATTCTGAGGAGGGATTGGAGCGATAGGACAAGATACAGTTCGCAAATTGATTATGTAGTATCACTAATGCATATTAAAGATGATAGTGATCCAAAAACTAATTGTAAAAACTTGTAAAGTATGTGACCGGGGAATCGGTACGGTGATAATCCAGATCTTATCCAGCCTAAAACATTCCCATCCGTCCCGTGCACACTAACCTTGTTCATGAACTTTTAATGGGGTACCTTGTCAAATGCATAATAAAGTCTTGGTATATCATTACATAACTATCCGCATTACCTGCTGTCTTGTAGACGTTAATACAGGTAAGTTGCTGAGGAATGACGCAAAATGCGCGAATTATATGCCATAACTCACTTTATATACGGGACAGCCAGTTTTGGCTGACGCCATCATATTCAGCAGTGTCTGTAAAATCAAGATGTACCGTAAAAACTTGACAAAAAAAAATATTACTAGTTAAATTGTGAAGATGTGAAAAAAAAAATGTTTATAACGTTTTCAAAAGTTATTTTCTACAGCTATTTTCAACAGTTAATCATTGAATGCTGAAATATATTACTATATTAAATAGGAAAAACTCTCATGGACACGTTAGTGTGATCAGAATGCAAATAAACTTTCACATATTGAAAACACAGAGTCATTTATAGCAACACGTTACTCGCCTCAGGCATCAGGGGGGGCCCGACACTTGTGATGCTTGGCGGTGGATTAATTGATTTAGCTTACAGCGCCGCAACATCGCGGTCATATGGCGCCACTACAAAACTTTAAAAAAACAAACAAACTTTGCAGTTTAAAATATTGATATTAAAAACAAAATTATAGGTACGTTAAAATGTTAAGACCACTAAAAAAATAAACAAAAAAGGACATGGGAAAAACCATTGGTACATTAATGTTTTAACTATTTAGTTTAAAGTGAGGGCGTACTAACCACACTGACCCAGACCATTGTGTCTGATGTTGTTCATTTCATACCCAAGGCACTACTAATCCCACTGATCCAGATGTCTGGCGCTGTATGTTCTGTGTCAAGGACACTGACCCCAATGACTCATACTTTTGACCTTGTTCGTTACGTGCCCAAGACACTTACCCTGCTGACCCAGCCCCAAGACCTGGCGTTTTTTGTTATATGTCCTCCTCACTTGCCGCCATGATCTCCTACTACAAAAATAAAGCTCTGTCCAATACGATATTACTGATAAAACATTATGTATATATACTCGTATATATATATATATATATATATATATATATATATATATATATATATATATATATATATATATATATATATATATATATATATCCAGAAGGCTGTAAACCATACAACTCGGCTAGAGGCTATAATACGCCGTTGGACAGGGAGATTCAATACGAGGGCGATAGTTCAGCAGGGTTTTATACTTTCATCATATATGTGTTGTCGCTCGTTATAATTGCTTCTTTCTAGATGTGGTTGACGATTCTTGCCTAGTGGGTGGAGTTGGTTGTAGCCGTTGTATTATTTCCTTGTCTATGAGTGGATAAAACAGACTGGCGTTCTCATTAGTGTAACATGGCGTTACAACCGGTTGTGAAGAAGGTGCAAGAGACACAAGTGACTCTGTACACCCATATTTGAGCCATGCACTGAGTCCATGTATGAGGTGCTTAAGGGAAATTAGTTCAGTTGCGACAGCTGTGAGAAGGGGCCAGAAATTGTTGTTGTAACTATATATATATATATATATATATATATATATATATATATATATATATATATATATATATATATATCAAGATGTCCCGTAAAAACTTGACCAAAAAATTATATATATATATAAATATATATATATATATATATATATATATATATATATATATATATATATATATATATATATATATATATATATATATATATATATATATATATATATATATATATATGTATATGCCACCATCTGATTTATTTCCGTTATAATTCTAATCTTTTCAAATACAATCATATGAGTGAAATTTGTAACCACGGACATAGGAATAAAGAAGGGAATGATTATACATATACATCCTCATGCATTACTAAATTACACAATGTTAGATAAGTTGCAAAGTATCAAGACTAATTATTTTGAAATCTGTGATATCATCATTACAGTTGTTCTGCATTTTTGTTTTCTTCACAGAAAATCCAGCAAAACCATCAAAAACAAGACCACCTTCATACTGTGTCATGGATGATGGAAGGCAATATGGCTATAATGAACAACATCCCTTATAAGCATGAAGGCCACTCGATGGACGAAGCTGGCCTGACGCCCCTCCACGTGGCAGCAAAGCGTGGGGTGCTCCCCGAGGTGGTGGAGAAGGGTCTGCAATGTGGTATGAATCCTCATGTGGTTACCCCCGAGAACATGACTCCAGCCGACCTGGCACGAGACAGCGGCCAGAAACAGGTGCTGGAAACGTTACAGCAGCACCAGTGTGAGCAGGTGTGTTTTTACGCTAAAGAAACTAGAGTTTTCTCACCATTATCACCCTTCGCCTCGTAGGGAGGATAACCCCCTTGTCAGCAACAGCTATCCACCAATCTTCTCCACACGTCTCTGTCCTTATAGATCGCATTCCCTTGGATTTGTGTTAGGCCTGTATGTGCTCACTCAAGTGCTTCTTCTACACTGTTCGTCCATCTAGTCCTGCACTTTCATACTGGTCTTCTTCCGTCAGACACCCACTCTGACATTTGCTTTTGGTACGTCTGATTTAGCACCCTCTTGACATGTTCGAACTACCTCATCGTTCATTCTTCTATTAAATGTAACACTGACATAACTCTAACATCCTGTCCTCTCATTTCTTAACCTGTCGTGTCTTGTCACTCCATTCATCGGTTTGAGTACTTTAATTTCGACTGCTTGGATGCAATTGTCCAAATTATTGTTCAGGGTGTTATTATTATTTTGAAGTTTTACTTATCCCAAATTCCTGTTGGCTGTTTCGCAAAACTTCCTTCCCAAATATTGAAAATGTTCGACCTCTGCTAACTGTTGACTTATATCAGCTCGTCCCCTCTTCCTAACCTCTACCAACCCTCATCACCTTTTTTTTGGGGGGAGGTGATATTCATCTGCAACTGTTCAATACATCGTTTCATCCTTCCATTTCATATTGTAGATCTTTTCAACTGTCGGCAACTATTGGCAATATCATCAGCATATGCATGCTCCTTCCTAACTTCCTTGATTATGCAGTAGAGGATATAACAATCCACTTTGTCTTACTCTTATATATGTATAGTGTTGTTTGTTCTTTTTAGATTTTGTGGTACCTCATATTCTCATACCCAATGGCTTGCCATAGTTGATTCCTCGGAACCCTATCAAACGCTTTTTTTGTACGACAATAAAACCAATACATTTTAGTTTGTTCCAATACTCTTCAATTAGCATTTTAGTGTAAATATATGGTGAGATGTTCCTCAGCCTTCTCTAAAGCCACTTTACGATTCTTTAATTTTGGATTCAGCTATACTTCTCTATCGTGTTTTCAGGGTTCTTTCATAGATCTTTCCAATATGTGACAGCGGAAACATGCCTCATTAATTTCCATCGTCTGTACTGTCACATTTCCTGTGTATAGGGCAGATCATCGCTCTGGCCCAATCGTCTGGGACTTGTTTACTTAAATTCAGCATCTGGTTTAGCCCAGTGCTTCTTATTTTCTTGATGATTTCTACAGTAATCTCGTCATCTCCTGGTGTTTTACCATTCTTCATCTTACCCTTGTTTAAACTCTTCTGTTATCATCCACTAACTTTCTCATATGTCTTCCATTTCATAATCACTCACTGTTCTTTGAAACTGTGCCTCCGTGCTTGCACCTTGCCAAACCAAACTCTTTCAAATTTATGAACATCTACCTTTCCTTCTTTTTTGCCTACATTCACCCTCTTCCTAAAAATGGGTGACCGTACTAATCCCTCATACTACTGTCCTATTGCTTTAATTTCCTGCCTATCTAAGGTTTTCGAATATATCCTCAACAATAAGATTCTTATACATCTATCACTTCACAGCCTTCTATCTGATCGCCAGCATGGGTTCCGTCAAGGCCACTCTACTGGTGATCTTCTGGCTTTCCCTACTGAGTCATGGTCATCTTTTGGAGATTTAGATGAAACTTTTGCTGTTGCCTTAGACATATCAAACGTTCTGATAGAGTCTGGCACAAAGCTTTGATTTCCAAATAACTCTCCTATGGCTTCTATCCTTCTCTCTGTAACTTCACCTCAGCTTTCCTTTCTTACCTTTCTGTTACTGCTATGGTAGACGGTCATTGGTCTTCTACGTCTATTAACAGTATTGGTCCCTAGGGATCGCTTCTGTCACCCACCTTCTTCCTGTTATTCATGAATGATCCTCTAAACCAAAATTCTTGTCCTATCCCATATAATCTACACTGATGGTACCATCTTTCCATGTCTTTTCAAAGACATACAACCCCTCAAAAAGTAAATAATTCACACAGGGAAGTCACAGAACGCTGACTTCTAATCTCTATAAAATTTCTGATTGGGACAGAGTAAACTTAGTATTGTTCTGTGCCTCAAAAACTAAATTCCTCAATCTATCAACTCGACACAACCTCCAGAAAATTATCCCCTCTTCTTCAGTGGCACTCAACTGTCCCCCTCTTCTATACTGAACATCCTCGGTCTGTCCTCTTCTTATAATCTAAACTGGAAACTTAACATCTTATCTCGAACTAAAATAAGATCTATGAAGTTAAGTTTTCTGAGTCGTCTCCGCCTGACTCTGTTTTGCTCAGCTGCTGACTCTGTACAGGGGCCTTATCCGTCCATGTATGGAGTATGCTTCACATGTATGGTTCGGGGGATGGGACGGGTTCCACTCATATCGCTCTTTTAGACAGGGTGGAATCAAAACCTTTCCGTCTTATCAACTCCTCTCCTCTAACTGACTGTCTACGGGCTATTTCTCATCGCCGCAGTGTTGCATCTCTTGCTATCTTCTATCGCAATCCTCATGCCAACTGCTTTTCCTTCTATCGCAATCCTCATGCCAACTGCTCTTCTGATCTTCCTAACTGCACGCCTCCTCTCATTCCGTGGCCACGCTGCACAAGACATCTTTCTTTTTCTCACCCCTATTCTATCCACCTCTCTAATGCAAGAGTTAACCAGTATTCTCAGTCATTCATTCCTTTCGCTAGTAAACTCTAGAACTCCCTGCCTGCTTCTGTATTTCCTCCATTCTTTAACAGGAACTCTTTCGAGAGGGAGGTTTCAAGACACTTATCCTGTAATTTTTTACTTCTACTTTGGACTCTCTTCGGGGAACTCAGTATATATATATATATATATATATATATATATATATATATATATATATATATATATATATATATATATATTAGATATGAGAAGCAGTCCTCCCCCCATTCTCTCTCTCTCTCTCTCTCTCTTACAGAACTTCATCAAATTTGAACCAGATGAAATTCTGAGAAAAAAAAGATATCTTATAATATTCAGCGCAGAAGAGTGCCATTGAAAAAAAAAAAAAAATACTTGCCTGGTGGATTGGGTCAAGTGGACAGAAGAAAGCATTGTTTTGAAGCATTAAATGATGCAAGGGTTAGACTCGTGCAGTCAGAAAGGTCAGGCATTAGGTATTTTGTGGCTTCTCTAACTAAACTGTCTAATTCCTTTTGAGTGTGACATCAGGTAAATAACGTTGAGAAATGTTGGATAGAGACATCAGCATAAAATTGAATAAGGCAAAATATTTTACTGATTATTTACGAATAACCTAACGAAAGTAGGTGAGAGGACAAAGCCCTACGGAACACCACTACCTATAGATCTGTGAGAACAATGGCTGTCTACAATTGCAGTGATAGGAACCCCAGTAAGGAAACTAGAAATAAATGGGCAGATAAATAGATAGAAAACGTATGATTGAAGATCAGAATTTAAAGATTTATAACAACTTTATTAAAAAGATTCTCTAATGGCTAAAACAACCCTAAATAATTCACTAGAATTATTAACAGAGGATGGCAAAGATTTAGTAAAGAAAGCTAGAAATACGCAAATGCATTTTTTTTTTAGAACATATAGAATCTGTACTGATGATGAGAAAGAACAATTTGAACAGATAATGAACATATAGATACTGCAGAATATTCCTATTAATAATTAATGCAGATGTTTTAAAAATAAAAGAGATCAAGCTGCAAGTCTTTGATTGATAGAATTGACAAGACTGACAAAGCATCGTGCAAGCATTGAATCACAGTTGTGAAGAACGAGAGGAGGGATTCCCTCAGGGTCATAAATTTTCTGAGAACCTAGGCCAGAGAGATGGCTTAAAATACATTGTTCTAAAAAATTCAGCAACGGGCAAAGGAACAAGCCTAGAATCATGTAATGACATCTGTGGAAAGATTTTTATTATAGAGCAACAGGAAATGGCAATGGTGCCATCTTCATAACATGGAGGAGGAAGAACTGAACTATGCTATGTGCCATAAATCAAGAGAAGAATAGGATCTAGTAGGAATTTAGTTTTTCGTACTGGTGACCTGACTAGGCAGGGAAATGAGAGCAAATTGGAGAGATGAATACAAACCTTGAAAGACAGAGGAATAAAGATCACTAGAACAAAGACGGAGTACCTGTGAATGTTAGGTGAGGGAGAGCAGGAAGAGGTTCATAAGGACAACGGGAGCACCTACCGAGTAAAAAGCGTGAAAAGTTTTAAATATTTAGAATCTAAGAGGGAACAAAGCGGAGAGCTGGAGACTGAAACTAGCCATAGAATATAGTGTGCGTAGCTAAATAAGAGGCAGTCAATGGGTATTCTGTGTTACAAGAAAATTAGTGTCAGGAGTAAGGCCAGGTTCTACAAAACTGTAGTAGTAAAAGCTGCGATGGTGTATAGAGCAGAGACAAGACTGATACTTTCCAAAAGGGTGGTTTTGGGTCTACAGAGATTTCTAAAGAGACAGGACTGACGCAAAGAAATGCACAATGTGTGCAGCGTTTACAGCAAAGATGTCGTGAAAGTAATTCCACCCCATTGAAATAGATAAAGTGCCCCTGAAAGAAGATGTGTTTAGTCAAAAGAACTTTGCTTTTAATAATGCAGTAGCTGAATGCGTCACCATTCCTCACAGAAAGAGAGAGAGAGAGAGAGAGAGAGAGAGAGAGAGAGAGAGAGAGAGAGAGAGAGAGAGAGAGAGAGAGAGAGAGAGAGAGAGAGAGAGAGAGAGAGAGAGAGAGAGAGAGAGAGAGAGAGAGAGAGAGAGAGAGAGAAACCCTGGTGTGTATGACGCGAAGCGCAATAAAGCACCAGGACGTCACTTTCATTGGGGGCGGGGTAGGTATCTTATTCTTGTTCGTGTTATAATGAGTCCCTTCACTGCCTTGACAGCGGCCACAGCATATCTGTTGCTGGCAAAGCTGTGTGACGGAGACAACTAGGGTTCCACCCACCATCGAGTCAGGAAGCGGCGCGTAGTTTATTGGCCGAATTGGTGACCACAGTCAGTACTAAGAATGACGGAACATCTGTTTCTGCAAACAGAATGCAGGGCATGGATGAGATGGTATGCTGATGATGGCATGGGACAGCAGGCACGTAAGACCTCCAAGACCACATACTCTGGGCATATATCACCAGCCATATAGAAACAATCAGCAGACATCCTGCTAGAGCGGTTCGTTCTACTGAGTCAGGATCACAATGTTGGTGAGGTGTACGAAATGTTCGTTGTATGTTGTGCCATAGGCTAGATTCGCATCTTCGGCGATCTTGGTCTGCGGGATGGCTCCAAGTGCCTTATTTGGTTGTATTAATTTCCGGATGATACCAGCCCCATGATGACACGTCTAAACCTGAAGCGGCCCAACGGAGTTATGAAGCACGTCGGGTCCTGGTCATCTGCGAGTTTTATCTGAACATATCCCATATTACCGTCGAAGTTGGCCAATCATATAGCTGCGGATCCTATTGAAGCTATGTCATCATGACACGTAAAGTGACACGTTGGCCTTCTGATGTAACGCTTGAGAAGAGTGAGACACAGAGCCTCACACCTGATAATTTCTTCGGTTACTGGCACGTTCCTGTAACCCCAGATCGTCGGACAGTCCACCTTCTCAATGATATCCTCGGCGAGTAAGACATCCAATTGTTGCTTGATATCAGACAGCATAAATAAGGGAAAAAGGCAGGGGTACTGTAACTGTAAATGAACGAGCATCAGTGAGATGGATCCGCATAGGATCCATCTCATTGCTGATAATGCTGATGGTGCATCATCATTGCTGATGATGCACTGAAGACTTTTCGGCACGCTTTCATTATCGCGGTAGCATTTTCTGCCCGCCGCGTTAGTGCTGGATCATATGCATGTGGCCAGCTTCACTGTCTGCTGAAATGGTTGGATCTTGAGGGAGAAATTTTCAGGCAGAATCCTGAGAGCGATGGAAACAAACCAGTTGAGTAAGACTCCTTGAAGTTCTTTCACAACTGATGCCGTTGGCTTCTCGTTTCTCATCTATTTCACGATATGAGGTAAACGTTCCCATACAAGTGAGTGGATATTGACCCGCAGCATAAAAACTGTAGGCTCCAAGGTCGAAAGAGAGTTCCTAAGGGACCTCACTGTGTCAAGTTCCATGACGTGCGTTTCGGTCCCGGTATTTGATGTCCACGCCTTATTTTTTTTTCTTTCTTTTTCTTTTTTCTTTTTTTTTTTTTTTTTTTATGTCAGAAGGGCACCGGCCAGGGGCAACAAAATTATGATTAGAAAAAAAAAAAAAGCTCACTGAGGCGGCGGTCTCCGAACAGAGTCAAAAGCAGACGTCAAAAATTAAAGGATAAGTGTCTTGAAACCTCCCTCTTGAAAGACTTCAAATCATAAGGAGCAAATACAGTAGAAGGAAGAGAGCTCCAGAGTTTACCAGAGAAAGGGATGAATGATTGATGATAATGGTTAACTCTTGCATTAGAGATGTGGACAGAATAGGAGTGATAGATGGAGGAAAATAGTTTTTGAGGCATTAAGCAGTACTAAGTTTGCTCTGCCCCAATCACAAATTTTAGAAAGATCATAAATCAGGTATTCTGTGGTTTCCCTGCGTGAACTGTTTACTTCCTGAAGGTGTTGGACGTCTACGAAAAGACGCGGAAAAGTGCAGGGTGGTATCATTAGCGTAAGAGTGGATAGGAGAAAAGTTTGGTTTATAGCATCATTGATGGATAATAGGAAGAGAGTGGCTGACAGGGCAGAATCCTGAGGAACGCCACTGTTACTAGACTTGGGAGAAGAACAATGACCGTTTAGCACAGCAGTAATAAAACGATCAGAAAGGAAACTTGAAATGAAGTTACAGAAAGAAGAATAGAAGCCGTAGGAAGATAGTTTGTAAATCGAAGCTTTGTGCCAGAGTCTGCTAAAAGCTTTTTTGATATGTCTAAGGCAACAGCAAAAGTTTCACCAAAATCTCTAAAGGAGAAAGCCAGAAGATCACTAGTAGGGCAAACTTGACGGAACCCATACTGTCGATCAGATAGAAGGTTGTGAAGTGATAGATGTTTGAGAATCTTCCTGTTAAGGATAGATTTAAAAACTTTAGAGAGGCGGGAAATTAAAGCAATAGGACGGTAGTTTGAGGGATTAGAACGGTCACCCTTTTTCAGGAACAGGCTCAATGTAGGCAAACTTCCAGCAAGAAGTAAAGGAAGATGTTGATAAACGGAGGTGTTTGACTAGGCAAGGTGCAAGCACGGAAACACAGTTTCAGAGAATAATAGGTGGAACCACATCCGGTCCATAAACCTGTGTGGCTTTGACAGTAACTTATGGTGCAGGGCAAGGGGACACTTGTATGGTGTACGCGCTTGCCAAGAGTCGGTACACGTTAAGGTAACGTGAGAACGATATCTTTCTTCTTTTTTTTTTTTTTATGCTAAAGAGCCACTGGCGAGGGGCAACAAAAATACTGTAAAAGAAAAAGGCCCACTTGAGTGCCAGTTCCCTAAAAGATTCTCGAACTGGAAAAATAAAGCGACGGAGGATAAGGGTTTTGAAACCTCCCTCTTGAAAGAGCTCAAGTCATAGGAAGGAGGAAATGCTGAAGCAGGCAGGGAGTTCCAGAGTTTACCAGAGAAAGGGATCAATGATTGAGAATACTGATTAACTCACATTACAGAAGTGGACAGAATAGGGGTGAGAGAAAGTAGAAAGTCTTGTGTAGCGAGGCTGCTGTAGGAGGAGAGGCATGCAATTAGCAAGATCAGAAGAGCATTTAATATTCAACACTGTAGTGATGAGAGAGAGGCTGAAGACATTCAGTTAGAGGAGAGGGGTTGATAAGACAATAAATTTTGGCTTAGAAGAATATTGATGAATAATAGGAAAAAGAGTGTGTGACAGAACAGAACCCTGAAGAACATCACAGTTAATAGATGTGGGAGATGAACAATGAACGTCTGCCACAGCAGCAATAGAACGGTCAAAGAGGAAACTTGAGATGAAGATACAGAGAAAAGGATAGAAGCCATAGGAGGGTAGTTTGGAAATCAAAGCTTTGTGCCAGACACTAGCAAAATGTTTTTGAGATATCTAAGGCAACAGAATGACCAAGACTCATTAAAGAAAGCCAGATCACCAGTATAGCGGCCACGATGGAACCCATACTGGCGATCTGGTATTTGGTTGTGAAATAATAAATGTTTAAGAAACTTCCTGTTGAGGATGGATTCAAAAAGTTTAGAGAGACAGGAAATGAAATCTTTTTTTAGGAACAGGATGCAAACTTCCAGCGATAAGGGCAGGAAGATGTTGATAGACAGAGTTGGAGGAGTTTGACTGGGTAAGGGTGCAAGCACGGAGGCACATTTTCGGAGAACAAGAGGAGAGACCCCATCAGATCCATAAGGCTTTCGAGGATTAAGGCCAGCAAAGCCATGGAAAACATAATTCCGATTGGTCTTAATGGATAGCATGAAATAGTCGGAGAGTTGAGGAGAGGAAGGAACAGGCCCTGAATCATCCAAGGTAAGGTTTTAATAAGAGGTTGAATGAAAAGTTCAACTTTAGAGATAGGAGTGATGCCATCAGGTTTAAATAAAGGAGGATATGAGGAATAGGTAAATTTATTAAAGACATTTTGGCTAGGTGCCAGAAATCACGATGAGAGTTAGATTTAGAAAAATTTCCACATTTTCTATTGATAAAGGAATTTTTGACTTGTTGGAGAACGGGCAGAAATATAAAGTGCATGAGATTCGAGTGATGGAAGGCAGCCTCTCTATCATGTATATAGTACGAGAACAGGCTGTGTTAAACCATGGTTTGGAAGGTTTAAGGCGAGAGAAAGAGTGAGAAATGTACGCCTCCATGCCAAACATTCTCAGCTCTGTTATGCGCTCAGCCCAGAGACGGGTCTTTGACGTGGAAGCAGTAATCATTCCAAGGAAAACCAGAATAATACCTCCTCAGGTCACAACAATTAACAGATGCAAGACGCCAGACCCAACTCTGCTTTTGGGGATCCTGAGAAGGGATTGGAGCGATAGGGCAAGATACAGGTTTGAGGCAATGATCGGAGGAACCCAACGGATAAGACAGTGGCAGCATAAGTAGAACAATTAGAGGTTAGGAAAATGTCAAGAATGTTATGCGTAATGTTAGTAATGAGATCGGAAAACTAAAGTTGGTGGTGAATACTGAAGTCTTGAAAAATGGAGATCTCCGCGATGTGCTCCACTTTCAAGTTAAGTTGCCAGACTTTCTTTTATATTCAGAGGAGAGGTGAAAGGTATGCTACAGAGATAAATTTAGTTTGAGAGTGACTGTAGTCGAAGCCAGATGGTAGAAAATTCGGTAGGTTCAAGAGCGTGGGCACGAGAGCAAGTTAAGGTCAGCTGTCAGCTACCTTCCTGTGTTTCGTTGAGGAAAAGCAGATAAAGTTTAATAGAGGAGAGGTGATGCTCCACAGATTGAAAATTAAATCTGAGGCCGCAAATGTTGCAGATATTAATGTTAATGTTAATGAAGAAAAAGTTGAGAGTGTATCAAGACTGAGGATCGATGCTAGAAGAGCAGTCCACACACACGGCAAATGAGCGGGGTTCTTTCCTTCTTTTCTTCTTTGGCTAGTTTCTTTTACATAAAAACAATTACATTTATCTTAGATTATTGCATATGAAATCACCACATCTTCCATCTTCCTTTCTTTCTCTCTTTCCTTCCTTTTCCTGGTGTTATCATCACTGTTTTCCAGTTTTTCTATCTCTAGAATGGCGTCAGGCCGTGAATTTCTCCGTGTTTGGAATGATCAGCCATACAGTTTTCCTCTGTTTCTACGTTTCACACAGATCCTTCTAATCTTCCGCAGGACAATTCGACGCCTGAACAGCTGTATGAAACTCTTCTCTCAACAATTAGTATAGGGGACGACGTTCAACTAGTTTCCCGCCTCCTGTGTAAAGGCACACCCACTGAGCTACTAGGCAGGCAATCTCTGTCTGCACTCCAGCTCGCTGTTACTACAAACCGTGTCCGGATTGTAAACCTGCTGCTGGCTAAAGGCGCGCTGCTTTCCGCTGGACTGCTGCAGGTGGCGTGGCAGAGCCCCGATACGACCCCCACGATTCTTGCCGCTCTCAACAATGTGAGTATTCGCATTCTCTTATTTTTGTCTGTCAACAAAACCTCACGTTGAAAGCGTAGACGAACAGATAAATACTCAAAAGACGTTTTAGAAAACATAAGAGGACCAATTGTTGGAGTTGCCACATCAGCAGTTACGTTACCCTGCAGCGGGACACCTAACCCTTTCACTCACTGCGACGCGATTATCGTCAAAAGGGAATCGTATACATCTGAACTTTTGACGTAAATCGGGTAGAAAAAAAAATAAATAAACAATTAAATAAAATAAATAAATAAATTAATTAATTAATAAATAAAATTCGCAAAAAAATACAGCTTCTATCGTGTCACAACATGCTCCGTCAAATATTCAAGTTAGACCAATCAAATAACTATATCTCAATTTTCTTGGTTATGTGGATTTGCAATTATTTGTTCCTGTGAGCCTTTGTCCTTTCAGCAGACAGCCTGTGAGCGCCCCATCATCATTCTTATACCTTTATAGTAAGTCCAAACTAATTTGGCGGCTAGGGTGGGGTCAGCGCTGCCAATTTTCCTAAAATTACGCTAAGTAACTTCTGTGATACATTTAAAAGGTGTTAGAAATAAGACGGAGAAATAGTAAATATTCTCATCTTGTAAATATTATGGTATCCCACAAAAGTTAGTCATAATGCATATATATCTATACATCAATAAATAAACGTGAGAAATATTGTATGTAGTGTTGCTGGGAAAATGGTATTCCCTTGTAGCAGTTTTAAGGTTGCCAACTACGTTATGTATGACTATATTTAGGTGGTAACCTGAAGAAATGCACGTGGGAAAAGTGTCACTCATTTAATGAAAAAAAAAAAAAAAGTTAAACTCATGGAAAAAGGCAACACTCACCCAGCCAGTCTGACCCAGCCCAGTGAGACGGTGACGTGCTGCTTTTCTGAACTCTCACCAATCACCAAGTTTTACGTGGGCAAATATGTGTTATCTAGTAATACATGCTTATAAGGTAATTTGAAGGAATATAAGTTGGAAATGTATCATATATTTTGTTGTAGATCGTGATATTGCATGGTGTTGGTGTATAAAGTCTAATGAAAACTCAAACATTTTCATATCTTAATTAATAACTACTAATTATTTACATTTCTTACAAGTCAAAATTCCTCACTTGCATTCATCTTCTGTTCATTCAAAGTTATTTGGTTTTATTTAACATTTCTTCAATATTTTCAATATTTAATGCAATCATCGTGTAAGAACACATAATATAACATTCATAAATACATTTAATATTCAGTCGGTGCAATTAATGCTCAGTTTGAAAAACACACATCAGTATCACATCAATTTCCATAAATATTCCATATTTAAGTAAATTTTCGTACACCATAAAACATCAAATAAACATCCTACTCCTTTAACAAGATACTTGATTTCTAGACTGCACTACGCTTTCAAGTTCCAGTTACTTCTTAAGGCAAGGACCTTGCCTGGCACACTGAACAGCGTAATACCACGGTATTTGTTGCAGTCCTGGCGGTCCCATTCCCCTTTCCAGGTAGGGACGACTAGCCCTCTCTTCCACTGAGGAGGAATGGTACCGGACTGCCATGCGGCAGTGCCGGGCAGTCAAGAGCGCAAGCAACCCGTGGATCATGGCAATAGGCAAAAAATATGCGAAATATACAAGTGGGTTGGCAGCTTCAGGAAGCTCGCCCATGAACATGCTAAAGCATCCTCTGTCCTTTGTAAGCAAGAAATCTGAGTAACTTCCATGTATAAAGCTTCCTACAAGCACAGGAGATGAATATTCATGTACTACTTACCTCATGTACGAAATAAGGACGGGAGAAAGCGAATTAATGTGGAGGTGGACCAGGCATCAGCTGACGACATTGTTGGAACACGCGATGGTGCCGCTTCTTCCATGCGAAAAGCGTATAACTTGAAATACCGAATATTTCATAGTTCTTCTACTTCCACTTATAAATAAACAATATGTACTTCTTAATCTGATCACAATTCTCCCTCATACGTTTTACTTTACCGAACATCCTTTACACTGTAAATAAACGTGACAGACACCCTGCAGGAAAACATGACCTTATTTCTTTACTTCTACACTAAAGTCTTGTAAACGTGTTTGTGTCTTTAAATATTTCCTCATATACTGGTCGAGGATGACTGAAATTCACGTATTATACGCCAGTGACAATATATTAGCACGTCATTATGCATAAATGACGATATAATGAAGTATTTAATCCAGAGGTTAAAAGTATTTAATCCAGAGGCTAAGATTGATGGTTATACATTGTTCTATAAAGATAAGGAAAACAGGAGAGGAGGAGGGGTCGCGTTATACGTTAGGGACACATTACAGTGTTGTACTAATAGTAGAATTAAGACAGATAACAAAGCAGAGTCGATATGGGTAGATATTAAGGAAGGATCACAATCAGTAGTACTGGGAGTAGTGTACAGACCACCGACCAGTACAAAGGGAATTAACACCTCACTGTGGCAGGAAATAAATAGAGCAGGCAGGTACAGTCAGGCATATGCGGCAGGAGATTTTAATTTTAGGAATATCGACTGGAGCCTGATGATGGGTAACAGGGAAAGTAGAGGAATTTCTCAAGGTAATTCAGGATAATTTTTTTTAAACAGGTAGTCGTAGAACCAACAAGGGGGAATAATAATCTAGATTTAATTCTTACTAACAGGGAGGAAGCAATCACGCAGGTAAAGGTTGGAGGACGGCTAGGTAACAGTGACCATAGGGAAATTAGGTACAATTTAAAATGGGAAGAAACTTTTAGAAGCAAAAACACTAGTAAAATACCTGACTTTTGGAGAGCAGATTTTGAGGAATTAAAAAGGTACCTCCAAGGAATTGACTGGCAATGGATGCAGGGTGAGGTCAGGTCCGGGACGGAGTTGAGAGAGATAAGGCAAGATGAGAGAGGTGAGGTCAGGTGTGAGGGTGTAGGACAAGAGGAGGGAAGATGTGTCCGGAAGGGGCGGAGGAGAGAGGGAGGGGGAGATAGGTGTATGTTGGAATGTCAGGTCATGCTGAAATGAGAGGTGAGGTCGAATCGACTAGATGAGGGAGTGGAGAGGATGGTAGGGGCCGAGATGGGGGGATTAAGTGAAGTAAATGTAGATGAACTGCATAAATATTTCGTAAAGTTCATACGGGTCAGTTAGCATATATCCCGTATAGGGCAATAAGATCACAGAAAATGACCCTAATTGGATGACTGCTAGGTTAAAACATTATATAGGGCGTAAGAGAAGTATATATAAAAAATTAAGGGCAGGTGAAGAAGTTTTAAGGTCACAATATAATGAATTAGAACAGTCAGGAAGTTAACGAGAAAAGCAAAGGGCAATTATGAATTAAAGGTAGCCAGCCAGGGGGAAGACGGACCCCAAGGGATTTTATCAGGTATACAGGACGAAGAATAAAGATACTATAGGTCCATTAAAGGCAGCAGATGGGGAGCTGGTTAGTTCTGGGGAGGAGATTAGTAAACTTCTGAATGAGTATTTTTTAACTGTCTTCACCCAGGAAAACATGCAGGATACGCCAGGTAGTGAACAGATGTTTAGAGCAGATGAGAATGAGAAACTGACAGATATTTCCATAATTAGGAAGATAGTGGAACAGGAGATAGATAGGCTAAAAAAAAAAAAAATTCAAGACACCAGGACCAGATGAAATATATCCCAGAGTACTTAAGGAATGCAAAGAGGTTATTAGTGAGTCGTTAGTTTCTGTCTTTAGGAAATCACTTGAGTCAGGTGAGGTACCAGTAATGTGGAGGCAGGCTAATGTAATACCCATCTTTAAGAAAGGGAATAAAACTTTAGCGTCTAACTATAGACCTGTCAGCTTAACTTCAGTTGTAGGTAAAACATTAGAGTCAATAATAGCGAGGAACATTAGGAAACATTTAGACAAACACAACTTGATAAATCAATCACAGCATGGCTTCACGAAGCGGAAGTCTTGCCTGACAAATTGTTAAGTTTTTACAGTAAAGTGTACTAGGCAGTAGATAATGGAGATAATTATGGCATCTTATATCTGGACTTTAGTAAAGCATTTGACAAGGTACCCCATCAAAGGCTCCTGAGAAAGGGTTAGGGCACACGAGATAGATGGGAAGGTGTTAGGCTGGATAGGGTCATGGCTTAGCGACAGGCGACAGAGTTGTAATAAACGGCTCTAAATCCGAGTGGGTTAGTTGCCACAGGGATCAGTATTAGGGCCATTGTTATTTCTAATTATATCAGTGACTTGGATAGTGGAATTAGTAGTGATGTTAGTAAATTTGCGGATGACACAAAGATAGGTAGATTAATTAGGTCAGAATCGGATGCCATCGCCTTGCAGGTAGATTTAGATAGGATGAATGAATGGATGGACAGATGGCAAATGCAGTTTAATATCAATAAATGCAAAGTACTTAGCGTAGGTAGAGGAAACCCACACAGTAGTTACACATTAAACAACCAAACTCTGGTAGGTACAGGGTACGAAGAAACATTTAGGAGTTATAGTTAGCTCTGAACTCCGTCTAGGAAAACAATGCATAGAGGTCAGAAACAGGGCAAATAGGATACTAGGATTAATTTTTAGGAGTGTTAAAAGTAGAAGGCCGGAAGTAATATTAAAGTTATACTTGGCGCTGGTCAGACCTCATCTAGACTACGCTGTGCAGTTCTGGTCCGCACATTACAGGAAAGATATAGGTCTATTAGAATCAGTACAGAGGAGAATGACTAAAAGGATACAGGGGATGAGGAGTATTCCTTACGAGGCGAGATTAAAGTTGTTAAATTTACATTCTTTAGAGAGACGTAGGTTAAGAGGGGAGCTGATAGAAGTCTTTAAGTGGTATAAGGGTTATAACAAGGTGGATGTAAGCAAAATTCTTAGGATCAGCAATCAGGGTAGAACAAGAAATAACGGGTTCAAGCTTGAAAAATTTAGGTTTAGGAAGGAGATAGGAAAAAATTGGTTCACAAATAGAGTGGTAGATGAGTGGAACGGACTCAGTAATCATGTTGTTAGTGCTAGGACACTAGAGAGCTTTAAGAGAAGATTAGAGAGGTTTATGGATGGGGATAATAGATGGAAACAGGTAGGTATATTTCATACAGGGACTGCCACGTGTAAGCCTGGTCGCTTCCTGCAGCTTCCCTTATTTCTTATGTTCTTATGTTCTTAATTATGTCCCAAGGGAAAGGTCCAAGGGAGGTCTCGAGGTACCTTGGATCTGCTAAGTTTTACTTGGAGGAAGATGTTGTGAGACAGGAATATCACCGTCTGTCTGCTACTGTCTATTTTTCTCTGTCACTATTCACATACAGTTGTTTGGGACTGCCTATTTCTCTCAGAAAATTATCTCCATTTACATAACATATCTACTATTCACGTTGCTTATTTACGCTTATGATCCGTACACAGGCGTGGCACTTGATGCAGAACGCCAATCAAAGTATACGGGCAGTTTGGAGGCGAGCTTAAGTAGGTGTCCCCAACATAATACCGTTATTCCCCTTTTGAGCCAGGCTGTCTTCTCCAGCGGTTTATGGCTTTCTTCCTGTTTTGAATTGTTTGTGTCCTGCTCTCATGTTTATTTTTTTCCTCGGCTCCCTCGCTATCAAGTGCTAATGACCTTCCCGGTGGGGTGACCGCTTGTTTTCTCTCTAGTTCATCCGTCTTCTCCATTTCTTCTTTCTTATTTATTCTATCTTCTCTTCCTTTCTTCTTACCTTTTTCTTTTCTTCTTTCTTCTTTCGAAGTAGTACAATATATATACTGTCGTGTGGGGTCACCACAACTTATTGAAAAATAACGATGAAAATAAAACGTTGACTTCATTGGGAATGGCGAGGTGCAGAACCACCCTTCATTCGTCCCCTGTGAGGCGACCCACATAGTGCTGTTTCAGGAAAAGAGGAGACTTAGACCTTGAAAGATTTTGACACTTTCAAGGAGTTTTTGGCTAGTTGGAAAACAGACTTGGCATGTTTCCGAACAAAAATATAAAGTGCATGAGATTCTGGTGATGAAGGCTTAAGTACGTTTTGTGGGCCATCTCTCCATCATGTATAGGATGAGAACAAGTTCTATTAAACCAAAGTTTGGAAAGTTTAGTTCGAGAAATAGAGTGAGGAATGTACGCCTCCATGCCAGACACTATTACCTCTGTTATGCGCTCGGCACAAAAAGACGGGTCTTTGACACGAAAGCAATAGTCATTCCAAGGAAAATCAGCAAAATACCTTCTCATATCCCACAGCTAGCAGAGGCGAAACGGCAGAGGCACGTTCGCTTAGGGGGATCCTGAGGAGGGACTGGAGCGATAGGACAATATACAGATATGATACTGTGATCGGAGGAGCCCAATGGAGAAAAGAGGGTGGACAGCATAAGCAGAAGGATTAGAGGTCACGAAAAGGTCAAGAACGTTGGGCTTATCTCCAAGACGGTCAGGAATACGAATAGGGTGTTGCACCAATTGCTCTAGGTCGTGGATGATAGCAAAGTTGAAGGCTAGTTCAGCAGGATGGTCAGTGAAGGGAGAGGAAAGCCAAAGCTGGTGGTGAACATTGAAGTCTCCAAGAATGGAGATCTCTGCAAAAGGGAAGAGGGTCAGAATGTGCTCCACTTTGGAAGTTAAGTAGTCAAAGAATTTCTTATAGTCAGAGGAGTTAGGTGAGAGATATACAACGCAGATAAATTTAGTTTGAGAGCGACTCTGTAGTCATAGCCTGATGGTGGAAAACTCGAAAGATTCAAGAGCGAGGGCACGAGAGCAGGTTAAGTCGTTGCACACATAATCGCAACATCCAGCTTTGGATTGAAAATGAGGATAGAAAAAGTAGGAGGGAACAGAAAAGGGGCTACTGTCAGTTACCTCAGACACCCGAGTTCTAGTGAGGAAAAGAAGATGAGGTTTAAAAGAAGAGAGGTGATGTTCTACAAATTGGCAATTAGATTTTAGACCGTGAATGTTTCAGAAGTTAATGAAGAAAAAAATTTGTGGCGGGTGTCAAGACACTTAGGCTCGTTATCAAAAGAGCAGTACGACCTGTGGACACTTGTGGTCTCCTCCCGAGACGGGGACTCCGAGGCTGGTGTAGGAGTCGTATAGGATGTGGTGTAGTATGTAATTTCTATTTCTTGATTTTAATAGTGGGATCATTTTGGCTCTCTTAAGTTCATCCGGAAAAAAAAAAATCCTTTCTTTAAAGAGGGATTTACTATGCGAGTTAATGGCATGGAAATTAGGCTATATGTGTATTTTAAAACAGTAGGAGGTATTTCGTCAAGAGCAGAAGAAGAGGTTCTTAATGCCTTTTGGTAGTTTTCAATTTTATATTAGTAACAGGTGATAAATAGAGAATAATTAGGCGAGGTATATAAATATTTCATATATGCATCTCCTACAGTATCTTGGTTCTGTCCCCAACCTTCAAAAAATGGTCATTGAATTTATTAGGAATGTCATGACAAAGGTTTTAATTCAAATGTTTTATTTTTCGCATCAGAGGATCTACCAAGAATATGATTTATAGATTTCCAATATGATTTTGGATTACCCTGGTTATTAATCAAGTGGTTTTGGTTGTATTTATTTTTTGCAGCTTTCAAAAGTGACGTTAATATAAATTTCATAATGTTCTCTGAATGTTAAACGCCATCTGTGTGCAAAATTTTCGTTTTTTTTTTTCTGACATTTTCAAAGCCTGTGTAATGTGTGGACTACGTTCTTTTTTACTATTTATTTATTTTTTCTGGAAAACACTGATCGAAACAACCTTTAAACTTTAAATAAATTTAATTACAAGCATTATTAGAATAAATATAATTTATTATGTCTGACCAGTTAGTTTGGGAAAGAATATTATAAACTTTTCTAAGGAGTCCTGACTAAATATTTTTTTTTTTTTTTTTATTATAGGAAGGATTGGAGTGAAAATATTCGTCACATTTAAATGTAGAGATTACAGGGTAGCGGTCAGCTTCATCTGTATTAATTATATAATTTGATACACTATTTTTCATTTGTGATGACCAAATGTGATCTGTAAGTGTGGCTGAGGTGGCAGTTACTCGTGTTGGCAAGGTTGTTAGAGGAAATAGAGAGTAAGTGAGCATCATGTTGATAAATTCTTGCACATTGCCATTATCATGTTGTAATAAATCAAAATTGAAATCTCCAAAAATAAATATTTCACAATAATTTTTTTTTTTTTTTCAGGTTCAAAGTTTCATTAAATGCATTAAGGAAATTATTTATATTACTTTGAGGAGGTCTGTGAATATAAATTATGCTTTTCCATTAAATTTAGCTTTAGCTCCCAAACTTTCAATAAAAGCTTCCAGTAGAGAAAATTATAGTCTATAATCTTATAAAATTTGTACATATATTTGAAATATAAATGGCCACTTCCCCCACAGTACCTGTTTTTGTTATTAGTTGCATTACGGCAGAGTATATAATGATGACATATCTGAATCCAGTCGAGTTTGTGAAAGAACCATTACATGAAAGTACAGTCAACAAAATACTGTAAGTTGGTAGAAACTGATCTGATATTCAGTGTTAATAAGTTGATTACTGTATTATTAATAAAATAAAGGAAGGCAATCTAGGAAAATATATACAGATTTAGGGAGATTTACATTTCTTGATCGTATATAAAACTGATTAACATCTAAGTTGTTGTTATAATTGTTGTCTTGTACAATGTATGGATCAAAACAATCGTAATGTTCTTCTCTTTGTACATTATATAAGCTAAAACAATCCAATAAATCATCATTATTAAGAGACGCAAAGAAAAATATTAGAATCGATTATTGGAATCATCGTAGTAGTAGTAGTAGTAGTAGCAGTAGTAACAGTTCTTGTAGTAGTAATGTTGAAAAAAAAGTTAAAATTTTTATAAATACAACTGAGATAATAAAGTAGTGATAGCGGTAGCAGCAGTATTACTAGTATAGTAGTAGAGTAGTAGTAGTAACAATGTAAGCAATGGTAGTAATAGTAGAAAAGTAGTGGTACTGTAAGTAGTGGTAGTGTGTGTGTGTGTGTGTGTGTGTGTGTGTGTGTGTGTGTGTGTGTGTGTGTGTGTGTGTGTGTGTGTCAGGGATAAACAGTTCAAGTAAGTTCAGTACAGATACGAATTAAGGTATGATCTGCATTCATAATAAATATTAAAATAACAGGAGACATAGAAAGTATAAAACTAATACAATTCTTTAAAAAAGAAACACTTAATCTTAGATGTAATCTTGGGCCAATTTCAAGAGTACCCGATGGTGTTTACTAGCATAGTTATAGTTTCCTCGTATATTGGATGGTGCCCTGATACCAGAACAACATTTAATCAAGTAGGTTACAAAATGGTTCACCAACCAGGTCATCTAATCTGATTGTCACCACAGGCCTACTGCTGCCGGCTGCTTGCGGAACGCCGTCGTCTGGAGGACGTTGACCGTGTTCTTGTTGGTGGCATCGACGATCTGCTGAGTATAATTAAAGGACATACGCCATGGAAGGCTGCCTGGCCTAAAAATAGCAGCCACGTGCACTTGAGTCGACTTTTGACTGAGGCCTCGCGCGCTAACTGTCCAGTGACAGCAGCCTTCCTCCACAAGGCAGGCGCATGGGTATGTTTCAGCGGGGATGAAAAACGCCCACACACCAAGGTTACTACTGCCCTACACGCCGCGCTGGAAGCCAACCACTACAACATGGCCGAAATGCTCATTAGAGACCTCAGAGCTTGCCCATACGTGCCAGATGCTAAAGGTCGTCTCCCATGCCACCTTATGACCATGGAGCAGAGGCGGAAAGTGCATCAGGTTAGTCTCTCTCTCTCTCTCTCTCTCTCTCTGAATACATTTTCCTTATTAGCTGATCTGTAGTTGCCAGAATAGATTCTCAGTATGTATATATATTTAGTGCCCTCTAAGGGGGTGTGATGTTCCCTTGTGGCACACGATAATTACAAATCCTATCACTGGATTAAAAGAAATACAAATATTGACACTTTTATAGATTTTTAATTGATAATGGAATAAACCGAATAATAATAATAAAAAGAAAGGAATTCAGAAATACAAAATAAATGGTAGCGTACTCTTCAGTTACATAATTCAGAAATACAAAATAAATGGTAGCGTATTCTTCAATTACATAAAAACTACGATGGAGATATTTTCGCGACTACTGAGTTGTGGGGGAGACCAGAGAATAAATAAATAAATAACAAATATATACCCAAAAAGTATGTATAGACCTGAGGACAGTCTCACACGGTGATCTCGAACCAGGTGGTTTCACTAGTCCCGTGGAGAAAACCAACAAAAAAAAAAAAAAAAAAAAATGCGAATATCTATCCACTCAGAAATAGTTTATCAACAGGAATATCTGAGGGGAATCCAAGAGGGTCTGAGGAGAATCCGAGAGAGACTGCTTTAGTAAATTATTGTTAAATAAACACTTACTTAATATTACAAGAAATGGAAGAGGAGATTATCAGACGGCATGCTCACCTGAGGAGAATCCGAGAGAGACTGGCTTTGCTTGTGAGGAAATCCGCGGGAAACTAAGGATAAAGGTTTCCAATGGGGAAATTTATTAAGTTATAATTTTGTTTTTAGTGGGGGGGGGCGACTAGGTTGTGAGTTCAGGGATGAAAAATATGAATAATTAAGTTACTGTTTACTTTATAGTTGTTACTTTAAGAAGTTTAATTCAATGGACTTTTGAAATCAATTGGGGAATTAGTCAAAGTCTGGTATCTCTTCCCGGCTTGCGTAGCAACAGGGGTAACAAGGGCAGCGAAGCAAAGAAGACTTATCAGATTCGTCAACCTCATTGGCGCGGCGTAATTATCTGGGATTTGTTTGAGCTGGTTTAAGACCTTACCATTATAGAATTAATTTTATCGTATTAAGGGCTCCCCATTCTCTGGGATTAGGTGAAAAATTCGCCTCTATAACCTGGCCAAGCAAGAGAAATTACGTTTATTCACTGGGTAAATTTGTTATAGAAGTGGTCAACACAGTGACGCTGAGGGGGGGGGGGAAAGCAAGGACAAAAGGACACTGAGGAGAGGAGGGGAAGGGGGGGGGGTTAGTCACATGGTACTGAGATTCTGGTCATCCTCGCACATTACATGGGCCTTAGCCTAGGAAAAAAGTAGAAATATACATAATTAATTTCCCAGCACTACACGAGCCTTTCATCCGTTCTAGAATTTTTCACCTCTCTCTTTTCTCCTTACCAAAAAAAAAAAATAAAATAACACCTTCACATCCGAGTAATTAGAACCTCCCCTCACCACCACACAACCAAGCCAGGCTGACGAACTGCACGTGATCTCTGTCGGGAAATAACTCTGACATTCTCTCCCATACAATGGCTTGTGGGCCATATCACCACAATGTCCCTTGGAGACATAACTCGGCTCTTTCTCTCATCTTAAGGAAAAAGAAAAGAAATTCCACCCCAACCAGCCTCTTGACCTCCTGTGGTGTGAGGACTTAACCTTAAGTCACTCCGTCACTCTCTGAAACGAGATTCGGCCACCCCAGTACTCGGTTCCTTCCACTCGGACAGTCATTTACTCATCCACACATTCACTCATACCACGAGATACTACAGATGATTACGCGAAGCGCTCGCCACGTCCTGAAGTAATCCACCACAGTATGGCCCGAACGGATTGTCGAGTGCAGTAGTAGTCTGCGAATTAAAGTGGTTCCTTATTCCTTCTCAAATTCTTACATCACCTCTCACATAGTACACATACCCGTCATACCTCGATTCATTACAACCAGTCCAGCCAGGCCATGCAAAAGTAAGGGGGGGGGACTCTATTTACCCCAAGCACTCTGCTCTTTTCTATACCGTTCTTCCAGCGACATTAACATTCCTCAATATAGCGTCTGGGACGGTTACGCACTCTAGGCGGTAACACTTCAGTTTCTATATCAGGTTGGAACACTGTGTCTTGAGCCGCAACTACATACTCTTCCTCACTGTGAAACTGATCTTTTCTGCCGCTCTTTGCACCATCTTTCCCGAGAAAGGGTCTTTCACCACATAACCACCGCCTCCTCTTAAAACTTCCACCACCTTATATGGGCCGTCCCAACGAACACACAGTTTCTTACACACTCCTGACTCTGTAGTTTCTCGCTTCACCCACACCAACGCCCCAATGTCTACCTTCTGCTCCTTGCGTTTCCTGTTGGCCGCATTACGGTATTTCCGAGTCATTTTCTCGTGTGTTTCCCGGATCAGCCGGCGGACCACATCGACGTCTTGCTCGTCACCATCAACTGCGGGTAGCCTGGCACCCACCACTCGGGGCGCATGCCGGGAGAAAAACGCGAAGAAAGGTTGTTGGGCGATACTGGTATGGACGGCGGCATTCATAGTGGCCTGACACACAGGGAGTAAGTAGGCGAGGCCACCGTAGCGGGTAACCTCGGCACATGGAAGCCAAGATGGATTTGAGCGTGCGATGGAGTCGTTCGGTGATGGCGTTCCCTTGCGGGTGGTAGGGAGTGGTGTAACAGAGGGTGATGAGGTGTTGCTGGCAGAATTGTTGGAAGATCTGGGAGGTGAACTCGCCCCCGTTGTCCAGGACGATGGAGTGAGGAGTCCCGAAGTCGGTAATGTACTGCTGCAGCGCCTCTACAATTCCCTCTGATAGTTTGTTTTTGAGTGGATAGAACTTCACAAATCGGCTAAAGTGATCTACGATAGTCAACACATATCGGTAGCCACCACTGCCTGCAATCATATCCGTCAGGTCTATACCTATCCTATCTAAGGGCTTCTCTACTGAAGGTAATTCCTGATAAGGCTGCTGTAACCCTGGAGAGGTTTTAAATCTTTGACAGGTAAGGCAATTCTTTACGTACTGGGTTACGTCAAACTTGAGATTACACCAGTAAAACAATTCTTCGGCCTTTTTAATTGTCTTTTTCTGACCCAGGTGGCCAGAAAGCTCATGTGCATGTTCTAAAGCTTTAGGAATCAGAACCTGAGGAACTACCAATGAATAATGAATGCTGCCATCAGTGTTTTCCTTAGCGTAGTACAGCAACTCATCAATTATAGTGAACTGGTGCAATATACTCTTATGATACTTTTTGGTAGGTATAGACCCTCCTTCCAGATACTCTATCATGTCTCTCCACTTAATTTCTTCCCTTTGTTGAATCTTGATTTGTTCTAAAGTCAGGCCTAAATAGTTTGGAGTAGGACATCGCTGAATGATCCTCACTGGGCGAGAGAGCTGATCGGCCACGTAGTTATACTTTCCCTTCACATATTGGATGTTGTATTGGTATTCTCTCATCTCTAGTATCCAGCGGTTCATCCTGGCAGATTTGGTCTTTCTCTTAAATATACTAGTAAGGGGCTGATGATCTGTGAATATAGTGAAGCTAGTTCCCCACAAATAATGATGGAAGTGTCTACAAGAGAGAAGTACTGCCAAGGCTTCTTTATCTGTAGCTGAGTACCTATTCTCAGTGGAGTTTAATTTTTTTGAAAAATAGACCAAAGGTCTGACGGACCCATCCTCCTGAGTTTGACTTAAGACGCCTCCTACGTGGGTATTACTGGCATCAGTTGTTAAAATGAACGGCTGGTTACTTTGCGCTCTCGCTAGTATAGGGGCCTGGGCAAGAGATCTTTTTAAGGTATCGAATGCCTCCTGACACTTGTCTGTCCAAAGGAAAGGTTGATCTTTTTTCGTTAGGTTGGTAAGTGGAGTGGCTATTTGAGCGAAATTACTGATGTGTTTCCTATAAAATCCTGCCATACCTAAAAATCGTCTCACTTCCTTGACCTTAGTGGGCGGTTTCATTTCCAATACTGCCTCTACATTCTTTGGGTCGGGTTGACTACCTTCTTGTGAAATTTTATGACCAAGAAACGTAACTTCAGTCTTTGCCATTTCGCATTTAGATAAGTTAAGCTTGACTCCGTTTTCTTTAAGTAAAGCGAAAGTTTCACTGAGTCTTTCGCTGAGTGTGGTGAAGTCTGAAGCCCAAATGATTAGGTCGTCTAAGTAATTTTTTATCCAACCCTTCTTCACGAGAGGAGCTAACAATGAGGCCATATGTCTTGTAAAAATAGCTGGGGAACAGCTTAATCCAAAAGGTAGCCTTTTAAACCTATAGAGAGTCACCCCATCACTGAAGGCTGTGAGGTCTCTGCTACCTTCCTCCAATAGAATTTGAAAATAAGCCTCCCTCATATCTAGCGTGGCATAGAACTGATGGCCAGCTGCTTGTTCAACTAATTCTTCTAGGCGGGGAAGCGGGTAAATGTCAGTAGTTAGGTGTTTGTTGACATGTCGGTAGTCAAGGCACATTCTTTTTACTTCCATCCGGTTTATTGACTAATACTATAGGAGAGAGCCATGCAGATGTAGATTTTTCAATGATATCTCTGTTCTCCATATCTGTTAACATGTCTGATATCAGGGTTTTTGCTTCCTCGGGGTATCGGTACCTAGGACCACGACTAGGCTCTGGATTAGAGATATTAATTTTAGCAGGAGGCCCTTTCATTAATCCAAGTTCGTTTTTGTCTACTATGAATAAATCATGGTGATTGAGAATGATATTTTTTAAGATTGTTTTCTGCTCTCTAGTAAGGTTACTCCATTTCTGTTGTCTTATCAACTCCTCGAGTCTTTGTGGCCTACTCTTTGACTCCTGACACCTTATTTGGTCATTGTGTGGCAACAGATCATTGTGGATTTCTAGGGAAGGAGTGGTTTGCTTTTGGTGGATGACTTTGATCGTCGGGGAGGAGATGTTTTCAAAAGTGCCTAATAGGGTTCCTGGTTTGATTGTTTTCCGGCCCTTAGTATCATTAATAAATGGGAGGGGGACCTTTTTATTCTCATCTACTGTCACAATCAAGGGGTGATGATTAGGCGTTAAACATGGCTGAGGCTGGACTAACAAAGTTTCTCCTGGGTTTTCTTTCACCGAGATAGGAAGAAACTGAGCTCGGTAGGGATCAAGTTTGATGGTATGAGTTAGACGGATGTGTTCTGTTTGACTGGGAGTGGTAGGAAGAATAGGTACCTCGTGAACTCGTTCCACCTTGCCTTTCTGCCTTTTGATATGATTAACAAGGTATGTGGTTTTACCCCACTTTACTGTATTTGTCTTACCATTCCATTGAAAAGGAGCTTGTGAAAGTATGTCTGTCCCGAGTAAGACGTCAGCGTCAAGGTAGCTATTCGGGACTACAGGGCACCATTGTTTGTGTATAGTCTCTTCACCTACTCCTATCTCTAGTAAGGTCATCCCCAAGATTCGTAAGGGTGAACCAGTTACCCCTTGTAGTATAGGTACTGCTCGCCTTTGTGATATAGCTCCTTCTAATTTCTTTACCGCAGCCTCTGTGATTAAAGTATAGCCGCTACCAGTGTCAATGACAGCTTTAAGAATTTTCTTGTTAACTATGAGATTGATAGCGGGGGATGTGAATCCCTGGGTGAGTCATATATTCTGATTTGGTTTTCCGGGGCAGTTTTTATTTCCTCTCCAGCACCCATGCTGTCTACAGTCAAAACATGATCCACGGGCAGGTTTTCTCCAGCACTCTCTCAGCGTGTGACTATGGGTTCGACAGTGTGAGCAATATTTAGCGGGTTGTGTTGGAGAGGGGGAGGTTCTCAACCTTCCTACTTGATCAGTGAGACTTTTAATCTGCTGCTTAAGTTCCCAAATTTCCTTTGATTCCTTGGATGTTGCATTTGTTAGGTCTGGGGGATTTTGAGTTATTGGGTCAGGGCTACCAATGAGTTTTGAATTAGATTTTTCCAGTTCAGGTTTAATTCTAGCAATGGGGGAAGTATGGGCAGCCTCGAGCAGTTGGCGCTCATGTTCTACCCTGTCAATAAATTTATTAAGAGGATAATCCTCATCCAGGAAATCTTCTAGTCTAGCCTTTGCTTCTTGGGTTAAGCCCTGCCACAACTTTCTTTTGATAATTTTCTTACATTTAGGGAGTTTCTCTCCTGGAAAGCTCGTCTCTAGAGTGGCATATTTGCAAGTGAATTTGTTGGCAAATGCTTGGGGAGATTCTACCCAATCATATGTCTGTGCGTCTATGTCTCTCCACGCCCTGTCAAAGTTAACCTCTTGGGAGAATTGTGATAGAAGCAATTGTTTAATACTATTCCAGGTGTGACAATGATGTAAGGTTTGATGGTTATGTATGAGAGCTGCGAGCTCGCTGCTGACCCTACTCTTTGCAATTTGCACTTTGCGGGTGTCCTCATTGCTACTTTGCTCCACCAGTTCAATGAAAATTTGCAATTGGGTAGTTGAGTCAAGACCTTGTAGGTGGTGGAGTTCAAGAATTGGGATATCTCGGGGTTTGGTGGGAGTGCTAGGTGCTCTGTGTAAATTAGGGATGTTAGCCAAGCGCCCAATTACCTGATTTTGTTGATTTAAGATTTGCTTTAGTTCCTCTACTTCCTGTTCTAAAGTGTTCAAGTCTTTCCCTTTACTTTCATGTTTAACTGCTCCCAGGCTCTCTCTGGTGTTATGATCCATTAAGTCCTGCCACGGGTCTAATCCACGCCTTGGGAGGCGAACATTATCAGTCATCTTTGCTCACATGGAAGTTTAATGTACTGGGTGTAGAACACAATCTCTCAGGGTGATTGTTAGGTGACCTGCGATACACAGTATGCGCTCAGGTTTTCTTCTTCCAGGACAATGTGTTCTACTCCACTGCCTCTCTATTGCTACTGTGACCTTCAATAACTCTTTTGAACTTACTGATTACTTGAGCTTGGCCTCTCTCATCCCAGTGAACACCATCCTCGCTCAGTTCTTGTACAAATTGAATATTATTAAAATGAATGTTTGGGGTCTTCAGGGCTCTCTTTACTCTATTATTGATTCCTACTTGGAATTTCTTATATTTCTCCACTGATATTCCCCTAGGGTTGGTCCTGGGTTCAATTTGGCAGACACGCACTAGTGATTGGCATTTGGCAGTGATTTCTTTGATGATGTTCTTAACATCGGAGAAAATCCTAGCGGGATTGGTAGATGTTTCTATGTCGTTGCTGCCTATCCACAAGATGGTCAAGTCATGTTGCCACTCGAGTACTCGATTTAACCGATCATCCTCAAAGAAAGTCCTAGCCTTTGCTCCAGGGGCTCTGAATATCCTAATTTGCACATTTGTTACCTCTAGATGCCGGGGAATCTGGCTATGCCCTACAAGTGCCACCTTCAACATTTACACTTATTTCCAGTCTCCACCTCTTTCGGTCAGTCGCGAAATAAATGCCACCGCTGCTCACCAGTTTAGTGCCCTCTAAGGGGTGTGATGTTCCCTTGTGGCACACGATAATTACAAATCCTATCACTGGATTAAAAGAAATACAAATATTGACACTTTTATAGAATTTTAATTGATAATGGAATAAACCGAATAATAATAATAAAAAGAAAGGAATTCAGAAATACAAAATAAATGGTAGCGTATTCTTCAATTACATAAAAACTACGATGGAGATATTTTCGCGACTACTGAGTTGTGGGGGAGACCAGAGAATAAATAAATAAATAACAAATATATACCCAAAAAGTATGTATAGACCTGAGGACAGTCTCACACGGTGATCTCGAACCAGGTGGTTTCACTAGTCCCGTGGAGAAAACCAACAAAAAAAAAAAAAAAAAAAAAATGCGAATATCTATCCACTCAGAAATAGTTTATCAACAGGAATATCTGAGGGGAATCCAAGAGGGTCTGAGGAGAATCCGAGAGAGACTGGCTTTAGTAAATTATTGTTAAATAAACACTTACTTAATATTACAAGAAATGGAAGAGGAGATTATCAGACGGCATGCTCACCTGAGGAGAATCCGAGAGAGACTGGCTTTGCTTGTGAGGAAATCGGCGGGAAACTAAGGATAAAGGTTTCCAATGGGGAAATTTATTAAGTTATAATTTTGTTTTTAGTGGGGGGGGGGCGACTAGGTTGTGAGTTCAGGGATGAAAAATATGAATAATTAAGTTACTGTTTACTTTATAGTTGTTACTTTAAGAAGTTTAATTCAATGGACTTTTGAAATCAATTGGGGAATTAGTCAAAGTCTGGTATCTCTTCCCGGCTTGCGTAGCAACAGGGGTAACAAGGGCAGCGAAGCAAAGAAGACTTATCAGATTCGTCAACCTCATTGGCGCGGCGTAATTATCTGGGATTTGTTTGAGCTGGTTTAAGACCTTACCATTATAGAATTAATTTTATCGTATTAAGGGCTCCCCATTCTCTGGGATTAGGTGAAAAATTCGCCTCTATAACCTGGCCAAGCAAGAGAAATTACGTTTATTCACTGGGTAAATTTGTTATAGAAGTGGTCAACACAGTGACGCTGAGGGGGGGGGGGAAAAGCAAGGACAAAAGGACACTGAGGAGAGGAGGGGAAGGGGGGGGGGTTAGTCACATGGTACTGAGATTCTGGTCATCCTCGCACATTACATGGGCCTTAGCCTAGGAAAAAAGTAGAAATATACATAATTAATTTCCCAGCACTACATATATATATATATATATATATATATATATATATATATATATATATATATATATATATATATATATATATATATATATATATATATATATATATATATATATATATATATATATATATATATATATATATATATATATATATATATATATATATATATATATATATATATATATATATATATATATATATATATATATATATATATATATATATATATATATATATATATATATATATATATATATATATATATATATATATATATATATATATATATATATATATATATATATATATATATATATATATATATATATATATATATATATATATATATATATATATATATATATATATATATATATATATATATATATATAGCTATATTTTTTGTTGGGTGGGAGGAAGTAGGCCATTAAGTATGCATGCAGTCTACACCAACTCGAAATTATTTTCTTTAATGAAGATCGTTTGTATTTTCCGCGCAACGGTTCGTTTGTCAGGGTGTAGGCTTTGTAGGAATGAACCGAAATCCATTCTGCTCTCGAGACGTCTTTCGGTCCTGTCTGGACCATCTTCAGGAGAACAGTGAAGAGACTGGCGACTCACCAGTCTCTTCACGTGGCGGAGGTGGTGGGTTGCGGGAAGGGGAGTGTAGAGCCAATCAGCGCCCGGCTTGGATACGGCCAGGTCGTAGCCGCTTCGTGGAGAGAAGAAACCCATGGTTGTTGCTGAATGTTGATTAAAGGTTTTTCTGATTGGATGTATGTTGCTTCTGTCATCCTGAGTGTCTTGATATCATTGACTTTTCAAGGATGCTGGTGTTGTTTTCCTTTCCATGTGGTGTCTCCTCAGGATGAATCCGTTATTATAATATATATGTACATATATATATATATATATATATATATATATATATATATATATATATATATATATATATATATATATATATATATATATATATATACTCGTATATATATTCTAAGGCCATCAATAAAAGAGGCCCTCTCGGCTATGCTTCGTCATATTGTCGCTGAATTCCAAAAGCAGTCTCATAGGAGTGTAATGTTAATGCCTTAATGATGTATTTTAAAGTGCTGTTTGTCAGAACAGAACAGGAATTCTGTAGCATTTATTTCAAAATGAAACTTTGTAATATCATCGGGTGAATTAACTGCTTCAACAGCATTCTCTGCAATGATAATTAAGTGTTGGACGAGTACACGACTTTATTTTCTTTACCTGAGGATACGGACAGCAAACCAGAAAGAGATGAAGTGAGTTAAGGTCACGGCATTCAGTTCAGTTCACGGCTTTAAGTTCAGGTAGGAGGAGGCAGTAAACACCTGCTGAAACGATAATTACTCCCAATGAGGTCTAAAGCACTGTTCAGGAGGTGCTGTGAACTTATCATTAAACCCAGCTGTGACTTCACTGAACGTTTCCCTTTGTGTCTCACAACACAAGGGGGCAGTCATAGCCTGCCCTCTAAAGACAACTCTCTTCCTCCACACAAAACTACAAGCACACACACCCCTTCACACACACACACACACCCTTCACTCAAAAATTTAAAAATGATCATGGCGACTCCAACACCAGCCTCGGAGTCCTCATCTGGGGAGGGGACCATAAATGTTCCCAGGTCGGACTGCCTTTTTGTCAACTACCCTAAGTGTCTTGACATCCCCTTCAACTTTTTCTTCATTAACTTCTGCAACATTCACGGTCTAAGATCTAATTTTCAATCTGTAGAACACCACCTCTCCTCTTTTAAGCTTCCTCTTCTTTTCCTCACTGAAACTCAGATGTCTGAGGCAACTGACAGTAGCCCCTTTTCTGTTCCCTCCTACTTTCTCTATCCTCATTTTCGATCCAAAGCTGGATGTTGAGTTTATGTGAGCATTGACTTAACCTGCTCTCGTGCCCACGCTCTTGAATATTCCGAGTTTTCCACCATCTGGCTACGACTACAGAGTCACTCTCAAACTAAATTTATCTGTGCTGTATACCTCTCACCTAACTCCTCTGACTATAAGAAGCATATTCTGACCTCTTCCCTTTTGCAGAGATCTCCATTGTTGGAGACTTCAATTTTCACCACCAGCTTTGGCTTCCCTCTCCCTTCACTGATCATCCTGGTGAACTAGCCTTCAACTTTGCTATCCTCCACGACCTAGAGCGATTGGTGCAATACCCTATTCGTATTCCTGACTGTCTTGGAGATACGCCCAACATTCTTGACCTTTTCCTGACCTCTAATCCTTCTGCTTATGCTGTCACCCTTTCTACTCCGTTGGGCTCCTCCGATCACAATCTCATATCTGTATCTTGTCCTATCACTCCAATCCCTCCACAGGATTCCCTTAAGCGAAGGTGCCTCTGGCGTTTTGCCTCTGCTAGTTGGGTGGACCTGAGGAGGTATTTTGCTGATTTTCCTTGGAATGACTACTGCTTCCGTGTCAGAGACCCGTCTTTGTGTGCTGAGCGCATAACAGAGGTGATAGTGTCTGGCATGGAGACGTACATTCCTCACTCTTTTTCTCGAAAAAAACCTTCCAAACCTAGGTTTAACACAGCTTGTTCTCGTGCTATACATGATAGAGAGGTGGCCCACAAAAGGTATTTAAGCCTTCCATCACCAGAATCTCATGCACTTTATATTTCTGCCCGGAACCATGCCAAATCTGTTCTCCAACTAGCCAAAAACTCCTTTATTAACAGAAAGTGTCAAAAATCTTTCAAGATCTAACTCCCCTCGTGACTTCTGTCATCTAGCCAAAAACATCTCCAATAACTTTGCTTCTTCTTCTTTCCCTCCTTTATTTCAACCAGATGGCACCACTGCTATCACATCTATTTCTAAAGCTGAACTCTTTGCTCAAACCTTTGCTAAAAACTCTACCTTGGATGATTCTGGGCTTGTTCCTCCCTCTCCTCCACCCTCTGACTACTTCATGCTACCTATTAAAATTCTTCGAAATGATGTTTTCCATGCCCTCGCTGGCCTAAACCCTCGGAAGGCTTTTAGACCTGATGGGGTCCCTCCTATTGTTCTCCGAAACTGCGCCTCCGTGCTTGCACCTTGCCTAGTCAAACTCTTTCAACTTTGTCTGTCAACATCTATCTATCCTTGATGGAAGTTTGCCTACATTCAGCCTGTTCCTTAGAAGGGTGACCGTTCTAATCCCTCAAACTACCGTCCTATTGCTTTAATTTCCTGCCTATCTAAAGTTTTTTAATCTCTCCTCAACAGGAAGATTCTTAACATTTATCACTTCACAACCTTCTGTCTGATCGCCAGTATGGGTTCCGTCAAGGCCGCTCTACTGGTGATCTTCCGGCCTTCCTTACTGAGTCTTGGTCATCCTCTTTTAGATGATTTTGGTGAAACTTTTGCTGATGCCTTGGACATATCAAAAGCTTTTGATAGAGTCTGGCACAAAGCTTTGATTTCTATCCTTCTCTCTGTAACTTCATCTCAAGTTACCTTTCTGACCGTTCTATTGCTGCTGTGGTAGACGGTCACTGTTCCTGTCCTAAATCTATTAACAGTGGTGTTCCTCAGGGTTCTGTCCTGTCATCCACTCTTCTTATTATTCATCAATGATCTTCTAAACCAAACTTCTTGGCCTATCCACTCCTACGCTGATGATACCACCCTGCACTTTTCTGCGTCTTTGTATAGACGTCCAACCCTTCAGGAAGTAGACATATCACGCAGGGAAGCCACAGAACGCCTGACTTCTGATCTTTCTAAAATTTGTGATTGGGGCAGAGCAAACTTGGTATTGTTCAATGTCTCAAAAACTTAATTCCTCCATCTATCAACTATCCCTTCTTCATGCTTCACATGTCTGGGGGGTTCTACTCATATTGCTCTTCTAGACAGGGTGGAATCAAGACAAGACATCAACTCCTCTCCTCTAACTGATTGTCTTCAGCCTCTTTCTCACCGCCGCAATGTTGCATCTCTAGCTGTCTTCTACCGCTATTATCATGCTAACTGCTTTTCTGATCTTGCTAACTGCATGCCTCCCCTCCTCCCGCGGCCTCGCTTCTTTCTCTCACCCCTATTCTGTCCATCTCTCTAACGCAAGAGTTAACCAGTATTCTCGATCATTCATCCCTTTCTCTGGTAAACTCTGGAATTCCCTGCCTGCTTCTGTATTTTCACTTCCTATGACTTAAATTCCTTCAAGAGGGAGGTTTCAAGACACTTATCCATCAATTTTTGACTACCGCTTTTTACCCTTTTATGGGACTGGCATTTCAGTGGGCTTTTCTTTTTATTGGATTTTTGTTGCCATTGGCCAGTGTCCCTCCTACATGAAAAAAAAAAGGTCACGGCTTTCAGTTCAGGTCACGGCTTTCAGTTCTCGTCACGGCTTTCAGTTCTGGTCACGGGTTTCAGTTCCGGTCACGGGTTTCAGTTCCGGTCACTGCTTTCAGTTCAGGTCACGGCTTCCTTGTGTGCGGACGTTCATGACTGTTAGTATGTGAGAGGGTGTTGAGGCTTGTCGCTGTGGAAGACGAGATCTTGCGAGAGGTCTCTCTCTCCTGTGGAGGCTGAGGGCCAGCAGAAAGCTTCTTTTGGTGATGGTAGTAGTGTTTGAAGATGATGCAATTGCTTCTTAGTAGGACTGCATCGTTAGAGAGTGCAGTTAAAGAGTCTGACGGAGGAAAATCGACATCTCCGTTTCAAGACTCAGACAGCAGACGCCTTGCCTAGTAAGGCGTCTGTTTCAGAAGAGGAGTGGAGGGAGGTGTCCAGCGCTGGATTTCATTTTTGGCTCAGGAAGGCACCGCAACAGGGAGCGGAGTTGGGAAACTCCTTGAAGGCGCTCTCTGGGGTTGAGGAGGTGTTTAGAATTCTGCCGAGGCGGTCAGCACACGGCATTCCAGGGCCATTGCACTGTAGCTAGGAGAGGGAAAAGGCAACTAGTGTCAGGCACAAGGGTAAAGTAGGGCAGATACGAATAACAGGGGTAACAATGGGGAGCAGAGTAAGGGTGAGTTCAAGATGTTTGATATAAACTGCAGGAGTATCAGAAACAAAACTGATCTATTGAGCGGGACAGCCAACACAGAAAACTTAGTCATCATAGGATTGTCAGAAACATGGGTAGACTTAGCAGAGAAACACCTACAGCAAAAAAACAGAGATAGACATGTATTATCCCAGCTGCCATTTTTTTTTTTTTTTTTATGTAGGAAGGATACTGGCCAAGGGAAACAAAAATCCAATAAAAAAAATGCCCACTGAAATGCCAATCCCATAAAAGGGTCAAAGCAGTGGTCAAAAATTGATGAATAAGTGTCTTGAAACCTCCCTCTTGAAGGAATTCAAGTCATAGGAAGGTGGAAATACAGAAGCAGGCAGGGAGTTCCAGAGTTTACCAGAGAAAGGGATGAATGATTGAGAATACTGGTTAACTCTTGCGTTAGAGAGGTGGACAGAATAGGGGTGAGAGAAAGAAGAAAGTCTTGTGCAGCGAGGCCGCGGGAGGAAGGGAGGCATGCAGTTAGCAAGATCAGAAGAGCAGTTAGCATGAAAATAGCAGTAGAGGACAGCTAGAGATGCAACATTGCGGCGGTGAGAGAGAGGCTGAAGACAGTCAGTTAGAGGAGAGGAGTTGATGAGACGAAAAGCTTTTGATTCCACCCTGTCTAGAAGAGCGGTATGAGTGGAACCCCCCCCAGACATGTGAAGCATACTCCATATACCACTATCCTACAGATACTTTAGGTAGGAAGGGTGGTGGTGTGGCTCTGTATGTCAAGGATACGATAAACTTTAATGTAAATAATACCATAAAAATATTGGAATGTAGAGTCGATATGGGTTGAAGTAGAGTTAGGTAAGGATAAGATAGTGTAGGTGTTATATACAGATCGCTAGATCTAGGCAGTGACGCAAGTGTTCCAGTAAAGCAGGAAATTCAGAATGCAGCAAGAAACAGAAATGTATGATATATGATGTATCATGTGGAACCTTAATTACATAAATATAAAGTGGGATAATATGATATGAGATAGCATAATTTTTGGAGGTTATTCAAGATTGCTTCATGAAACAAGAAATCACCGAATCTACAAGAGGATAATATTTTAGACTTGGTTTAAAGAAAATAATAAAAATTTAATCTCTGGAATAGAGGTGAGTGAACAGCTGGGGACCTCAGATCACAGGGAGGTTAAGTTTGAGGCCACAAACACCTTAAGTGCTTTGGACGCTAATTTTAAGCATTTTGCAGTACAGGAAATTCACAAGGATCAGGAATATTTTATGCCATATAAAGTACTAGTAAAAAAAAAAAAAAAAAAAACTGATGACAGCAAGTCTTAGGAGGGAGACATGTTACAAAAAGTGTATCTATAAGGTGAGGTAGAGGTTACAGGACAATATACGAAACTACAGCTAAGAGCATGAAGAAAATGTAACTACGAAATTAAGATAGCGAACAAGTTATGTAAAAAATAACCCAAAGTTATTTTTTCAGTTATAGGCAAGATAGGCAAAAAATAGGCCCTTTAAAGAAATCAATTGAAGAAATTATAGATAGTGAAGAGGAAATTAAAAATTTTTTCCCTCAGTATTTTCCCAAGAAGACACGAGAGTGATAGCGCTGGTAGAACAGGTTTTTAGGGAACAGAAAATGGACAAAATTAGGGATATCGTCCTAACTAAGGACAATGTCATTAAGGAGGTAAATTAAAAACGAGTAAATCCTCAGTGCTAGATGACGCCTTCCCTAGAGCACTGGAGGAGTGCAAGGCTGTGCTTAATTAGCGAACCTATCGCAGAGGTATTTAGGGAATCATTAGACAAGATTACCTAAGCTATGGAGGCAGGCAAAAGTAGTATCTATTTATAAGAAAGAGGATAAGTCAGAGTTGCAACTATCTCCCCATTAGTTTAATATGTGCGGTATGCAAGTTGCTGGAAACCATCATAGCTAGAGAAATCACAGAACACCTAGACAAACACCAGCTAATCAATGAGAGTCAGCTTGGATTTAGGAAAGGTAAATATTTTCTTACAAACCTATTAGGGCTTTATAGAAGAGTAATAGAAGCCGTATATAGCAACGATAACTATGGTATAATTTATATAGACCAGTAAGGCATTCGACAGGGTACCTCATTGGAGACTATTAGATAAAATAAAGGCTCACGGTGTTGAACTGAAAGTTCTGAGCTGGATCAGGGCGTGGCTTAACTTTAGGGAACATAGGAAGCAGGTAAAAGGTGTTAGGGGGGCTAATTATTAGCAGAATGCCACAAGGATCAGTAATGCGTCACTATTGTTCTTAATTCACATAAAAGACTTAGATACGAGGATTAGGAGTGATATAAATTAATTTGCTGATGACACAAAGGTAGGTAGAAAAATTAAAACAAACCAGGATGGCAGGGAGCTGCAGGAGGATCTGGACAGGTTGTATGAATGATCATTAAAGTGGTAAATGAGGTTTATATAATAAACAAATGTAAGGTCTTGAGTGTAGGCAGAAGAACAGTAGATAACATCTTTGATATCAGCCTATGTAGGACCTGTAAAACGCCTGGATAAACGATTGACGAGCGAAGCGGTCACTAACCTAAAATAAACTAAACTAACCTAAAATAAATAAACTAACATAAGCCTAAAATAACTTAGTCATTTATATATAATAATAATAAAATAATGAAAAAGTGGAAGCAATCCACAAATCGCGAATTGCGCTAATATTCAAATCACTCTAGCTAGTTGCTAGAGCTAGTTGCTAGAGCTAGTTGCTAGAGCTAGTTGCTAGAGCTAGTTACTACAGCTAGTTGCTAGAGCTAGTTACTACAGCTAGTTGCTAGAGCTAGTTGCTAGAGCTAGTTACTACAGCTAGTTGCTAGAGCTAGTTGCTAGAGCTAGTTGCTAGAGCTAGTTACTACAGCTAGTTGCTAGAGCTAGTTACTACAGCTAGTTGCTAGAGCTAGTTGCTAGAGCTAGTTGCTAGAGCTAGTTACTACAGCTAGTTGCTAGAGCTAGTTGCTAGAGCTAGTTACTACAGCTAGTTGCTAGAGCTAGTTGCTAGAGCTAGTTGCTAGAGCTAGTTACTACAGCTAGTTGCTAGAGCTAGTTGCTAGAGCTAGTTACTACAGCTAGTTGCTAGAGCTAGTTGCTAGAGCTAGTTACTACAGCTAGTTGCTAGAGCTAGTTGCTAGAGCTAGTTGCTAGAGCTAGTTGCTAGAGCTAGTTACTACAGCTAGTTGCTAGAGCTAGTTGCTAGAGCTAGTTGCTAGAGCTAGTTACTACAGCTAGTTGCTAGAGCTAGTTGCTAGAGCTAGTTACTACAGCTAGTTGCTAGAGCTAGTTGCTAGAGCTAGTTGCTAGAGCTAGTTACTACAGCTAGTTGCTAGAGCTAGTTGCTAGAGCTAGTTACTACAGCTAGTTGCTAGAGCTAGTTGCTAGAGCTAGTTACTACAGCTAGTTGCTAGAGCTAGTTACTACAGCTAGTTGCTAGAGCTAGTTGCTAGAGCTAGTTGCTAGAGCTAGTTACTACAGCTAGTTGCTAGAGCTAGTTGCTAGAGCTAGTTACTACAGCTAGTTGCTAGAGCTAGTTACTACAGCTAGTTGCTAGAGCTAGTTGCTAGAGCTAGTTGCTAGAGCTAGTTACTACAGCTAGTTGCTAGAGCTAGTTGCTAGAGCTAGTTGCTAGAGCTAGTTGCTAGAGCTAGTTACTACAGCTAGTTGCTAGAGCTAGTTGCTAGAGCTAGTTGCTAGAGCTAGTTGCTAGAGCTAGTTACTACAGCTAGTTGCTATAGAGCTAGTTGCTAGAGCTAGTTGCTAGAGCTAGTTGCTAGAGCTAGTTGCTAGAGCTAGTTACTACAGCTAGTTGCTAGAGCTAGTTGCTAGAGCTAGTTGCTAGAGCTAGTTACTACAGCTAGTTGCTAGAGCTAGTTGCTAGAGCTAGTTGCTAGAGCTAGTTACTACAGCTAGTTGCTAGAGCTAGTTGCTAGAGCTAGTTGCTAGAGCTAGTTGCTAGAGGTAGTTGCTAGAGCTAGTTACTACAGCTAGTTGCTAGAGCTAGTTGCTAGAGCTAGTTGCTAGAGCTAGTTGCTAGAGCTAGTTACTACAGCTAGTTGCTAGAGCTAGTTGCTAGAGCTAGTTACTACAGCTAGTTGCTAGAGCTAGTTGCTAGAGCTAGTTGCTAGAGCTAGTTACTACAGCTAGTTGCTAGAGCTAGTTGCTAGAGCTAGTTACTACAGCTAGTTGCTAGAGCTAGTTGCTAGAGCTAGTTGCTAGAGCTAGTTACTACAGCTAGTTGCTAGAGCTAGTTGCTAGAGCTAGTTACTACAGCTAGTTGCTAGAGCTAGTTGCTAGAGCTAGTTGCTAGAGCTAGTTACTACAGCTAGTTGCTAGAGCTAGTTGCTAGAGCTAGTTGCTAGAGCTAGTTACTACAGCTAGTTGCTAGAGCTAGTTGCTAGAGCTAGTTGCTAGAGCTAGTTGCTAGAGCTAGTTACTACAGCTAGTTGCTAGAGCTAGTTGCTAGAGCTAGTTGCTAGAGCTAGTTACTACAGCTAGTTGCTAGAGCTAGTTGCTAGAGCTAGTTACTACAGCTAGTTGCTAGAGCTAGTTGCTAGAGCTAGTTGCTAGAGCTAGTTACTACAGCTAGTTGCTAGAGCTAGTTGCTAGTGCTAGTTACTACAGCTAGTTGCTAGAGCTAGTTGCTAGAGCTAGTTACTACAGCTAGTTGCTAGAGCTAGTTGCTAGAGCTAGTTACTACAGCTAGTTGCTAGAGCTAGTTGCTAGAGCTAGTTGCTAGAGCTAGTTGCTAGAGCTAGTTACTACAGCTAGTTGCTAGAGCTAGTTGCTAGAGCTAGTTACTACAGCTAGTTGCTAGAGCTAGTTGCTAGAGCTAGTTGCTAGAGCTAGTTGCTAGAGCTAGTTACTACAGCTAGTTGCTAGAGCTAGTTGCTAGAGCTAGTTACTACAGCTAGTTGCTAGAGCTAGTTGCTAGAGCTAGTTGCTAGAGCTAGTTGCTAGAGCTAGTTACTACAGCTAGTTGCTAGAGCTAGTTGCTAGAGCTAGTTGCTAGAGCTAGTTACTACAGCTAGTTGCTACAGCTAGTTGCTAGAGCTAGTTGCTAGAGCTAGTTACTAGAGCTAGTTGCTAGAGCTAGTTGCTAGAGCTAGTTGCTAGAGCTAGTTACTACAGCTAGTTGCTAGAGCTAGTTGCTAGAGCTAGTTGCTAGAGCTAGTTGCTACAGCTAGTTGCTAGAGCTAGTTGCTACAGCTAGTTGCTAGAGCTAGTTGCTAGAGCTAGTTGCTAGAGCTAGTTGCTACAGCTAGTTGCTAGAGCTAGTTGCTAGAGCTAGTTACTAATTGCTAGTTTGCGAGAGCGGAATGATTGTGGAACATTCCGTTGAACAGGAAATCTCATTATGCATTCAGTGATATGTTTCTGCTCTTGTTAAGACAAACAAAAATTGATGAACATTGCTGAAAATTAAGGTTATTTATACAATCGCATTTTCGACACTACCATACATTTTTCAAGTTACCCATTGAATTCACTCAATAGAAGAGATGAAAGATACATCGTGTTGAAGTGATAGAATTTCGTTACAATCGGCTAATATACCGATCGCTCTAGCTAAAAACTTTGTAAGAGCCGAACAGTTGTGGTACATACCACTGGATAGGAGATTTCGTTGTGCGTGCAGTAGTATGTACGAGGCCTCGTTGTGACAAAAGTAAGTTGGTGAAATTGCAGAAAACTGAGGATCACTTTACAAAATACTGCTTTCAATACTATTCTTATTTTTGGAAGTTAGCAATTGACTTCAAACAATAGAAGAAACTAAAACTATATGATATAAAAATTAATAGAGCTGTGCTATTATATGGTGCTAATTTCGTTAAGATCTGTCGTGTAGTTCCGGAGACATTAGCGTTTGAATAGCGTTACAGTCGGGCCAGGCCGCTCAAAATGTAATTCCAACCTTAAAAGTAAACTTCCCCTCGCTCGTAGCAAAAAGTGAGTGACTTGGGAGTTCAGGTAATGTCAGATCTTAGGTGAAGGGAACAGTCTGTGTCAGTCAGAAAAACAAAAAAAAGAAAAATACAATAGTAGGATTTATCAGTAGAAGCGTAACAAACAGAAGTGCAGAGGTTGTTCTGACAAAGTTATATTTAGCTTGGATATACCATCTGGACTGTGCAGAACGGATATGGACACCATACTATAGGAAAGACATACATACCTTAGAAGCAGTGCAGAAGAGGATGACTTAGATGATTCAGGGACTGAGAAGAATTCGGTGAAAAGATAAGCTAAAAAGGAATTAACAAAGGTGACATAATTGGTGTTTTCATAGCAAACAATCAGGACAGAACTCAAGCTAATGGATATAGGCTAAATAAGTTTCGGTTTAGGAAAGAGATTGGTAGGAACCGGTCCACAAGCAGAATGTGAATGATTGGAACAGACTTAGCAGCCATGTGTTCATCACCAACACGCTAGGTGGTTAGATGATTATATCGATAGGGTAGACAGGTGGACAATCGACTTCCTGTAGCCTCCTTAATTTTTCTTATGTTGTGTTAAGAGGAGAAGGAAAGGCATTTGTCAAATAAGAACTCCACTTGGTACAGTAAGGCTGCGTTTACACCAAGCGAATCGATTCGATTCATGAAGAATCAACACGATTCATGATTCGTCTTGATACATCACACTAATAACTGTTTACACTAAGCGAATCGAGTAAATTCAAACCATGCAGATTCATGGCGATTCAATGACCCGCCCGGGCGCAGTTTTACATCAGTCACGGCGATTCCACCAAGGAGTGAGCGTCATGTAAATCATGTTCACACCAGGGAGCCGTCTGACATATGATCCTTGTGATCCTGTGCACCGAGAGGGGGATGTAGTCAACTCGACAAGCATTTTAAGATTGTTCTGTGTTCATTTAAAAAATAAATAAATAAGAAAAATCTCTGGATTGTTTATCAAATCTGGGATTTGTTTTGTTTTGATTAATTTATTGCGCCTCAATGGCATCATTCCAATACAGAAAGTAAGTGTTTAACAATATTCTAATAGTCAGAAACCTAATATACAACAGTCAGCAGTACTTGGAAGAATGAAAGAACATAAGCAGAGAAAAAATGAGTCGCGTAGGGACTTTACGGACCATTAACAGATTAGGGACCATTAACAGCCACCAAGACGAGGGAACCGGACGAGGGCTTCACCTATATGCCGTGGTTCAGATGCTGACACACCTGTGCCACCGTCAGTCCTGGCAGTGCAGGTAGTAATGGTTCAGTGTGTTGTTTGGGGAGTGACACAGAGGGCAAGAGAAATGAGGCACGTCTTCCACCCCGGCGACTTAAGTGATCACACTTGTTTGCAGTCCAAACGTAGCCTGGCAGCCACCACATTGTCTCCTGACCCGCAGACCAGCCGACGGTACTTTTGACGGTGGTGGCGGAACGTGTTGTGGTGCTGTATAGAGATACTGTTAGGCCTCTGGTGGTCCCGTATCAAATTAAGGAATGGGGAAAGGGAAGTCAGCAACCACCGAATCCAGGGAAACGTGCAAGGATGACGTCCATGTTGTCAACCATCAAGAGGTGGCGGCACACATCAATAAGCGGGAGTCTGGAAGACGTCGGCCCGCCCAGCCTCCAGGTGGAGCATTAGTATCAGGGGAGTAGACCGCACATTAGTCTGTATGGAGCCGTCGGTGTAGATGGATCGAGGCACGGGAAGGGAGGACAGCACCTTAGCTACAGTCTCCATTGCCAGTTGCCGTTGCAGTGTGGGGTGAGCTGCAGTCGAAGTTGGAGTGTAATGCAACTCAGGGACGGGCAGCATCCACGGTGGAGGACCAGGAACCTCCTCCTCCTCGGGGATGACGATGTCCGTGTCACGAAGAGCCGAGCTGACAGTCCTGATGAAGAGGCGACCACTAGGCTGTAGCGGAGGGATGCGAGAGGGCCGAGGCAAAGCACGTCTCACAACCTGCGAGTAGTGAGGCGCCAGCTGCGGAGAATAGAGTCATTTAGCAGTGAAGCGTGTGACAATGTAGTTGTGACAATGTGACAATGTTCTGTCGTAGAGAGGAGAGAGATGAAGTTCCGCTTGTATGTTGGCAACTCTAGTCGATAATGGGCAACCAAGAATGACTCACATGGCCTTATTTTGAAAAACCTCGAGAGGCTGTAAGCAAGATTTGGGAAGCTGAATAAGAGCAGGGGAAAGATAATCGACAACTGAACGAATAAAAGACACGCAGGTGGTTCTTGCAGCTGGAATAGTGATGCCAGTAGCACTGTTCGTCAGCCACTGTAGAGGCGTGAGGCGCTTCTGCAGACGAGTCACGAAATCCTGGACTAAAGGAATGGTACGCTGGCCCGGAGGAGCGAGAGGAATGTGAGCTGGAACCCCGAGGTAAAGGTACTGCCGACATAGAGGGACGATACAGGCACCAATGGAGAACTGGGGAAGCAACGCAGGGCTGATGGTAGTAAACAGTCTGTTTTTTTTTTCAGGAGAGACAATTAGTCCACAAGCAACAGCAGTGGTATTAAAGAAATCAAAATAAGCATGGAGAGCAACAGGAGAGGAAGAATGAATACGTACATTGTCAGCATAACAGATGATCGTTATACCAGGCATATCAGGCAAGAGAGAGAGTAAACGGTGCAGACAAACATTGAAAAGGAATGGACTGAGCACCCCACCTTGTGGAATCCCTAGATTGAAACCTTGAGAAGAGTTGTTGGCACCATGAAAGAAAACCAGGGAGGATCTGTTGCCGAGATATCCCTGTATCCACTTCAGAAGGTGCCCCTTGATTCCAAAATCCACCAGTTGATCGAGGATGATGTCTCTGTTGGCCACGTCAAATGCACTCTTGAGGTTAATGAAGGCCACCACGCTGCTGGAGGAGAGGCGGGAGTAGAGCTCCGCGAGGCAATGGTGGGTGCCCCGGCGTGGCAGGAAGCCAAAAAGACGAGGCGAGGGTTCAGATTCCAGCCGATAAAGCAGACGAGAAAGTAGAATGCGTAGAATAGAATCCATGACCTTGCTGAAGCAAGAGGTGAGAGAAACCGGCCTAAACTTGCCCGTTACAGGCTTGGGGATAGGGACAATGGTGCTGCAGGTTCAGGCAGAAGGCACACATCTCTGGAAAAAACATAGATTATAAAGGCGAAGTAGAGTTTTACCAGGTACACGATGAAGTAGCCGAAGAACTGAGTACGTGATCCTGTCGTCTCCTGGTGCTGTTGCCTTAACCTGAGCCAATGCACGTAGCAGCTCCTCCTCGGTGATCGGTATAGCGTCCTCATCGTCCCCCTCCAACAATGCTGCCGTTAAGCGGAGAGTACGTTGATCCTCTAGGGGAGAGAGGGAGTCCTGAACATGTGCGGGGAGATTAGTCACACAAGACTGTGCAGCCCAGCCATCAAGAAGTTCCGGGTCATGATGAAGAGCGCTGGCAGGTTTCCTTCGAACCACCCTATTAATCAGATGCCACATGACCCCAACACTTGTCTCCCGATTAATGCTGGCCGTAAATTTCTGCCACGATTCCGTTCTCACATTTCTTACAGTGCTACCAACTTGTCCCTCTCAGCCTGGTAAGATTGTAGGTTACAAGGGGCTGGATCCTCTTGAAACAGGCACGCAGCCTCCAATACCGTCCTCTCAGCCAGAAGAATGCGATCGTCCATGGTCCAAGAGTACGGCGGACGGGAACGACGGAGATGTGTCCTGGTGACATAACGGGTAAAAAAATCATGAGTGATGGTGACCAAAGAGGAGTAAAGGGTATCAGGCGAAGAGAGATCAAATCTAGGGAGACAGATGGAGATGTAGGCGATATAATTGGGACAATACTTGGGCGGTACAGAGATACGTAGTCGACGGTGGACTGGAGTTAACTGAGCAGGAGCAGAATACTGGAAGCTAAGAGCAATTGACGTGAGTGGCCACAAGACCCGACGTGATGGCATGATCGAGAGTCCTGCCGCGGGAATGAGAAGCTTCATCAGTAGCCAAGGCCTCGAACCGCTGAATGAGTGTCGAGAGCTTCTCAATGACGGTGTGATGTGCCTCCGTTAACGTCGCCACCGACACCTCCACAACAGCTTGCGAAGCAGTAACTTTGTTGACTCAAGGGACTCGAGGGAGGTAGAGCAGGCTTTCAAATTTTCCACACAAGTCTGAAGGACTAAGATTCGTGGTGGCAGAGGAGGAGAGGCTGAGTCCGAAAGGGTAGGGAGCGTCTTGGGTGGTGGTGGTGGTGGTGTTGATGGTGGTGGTGGAGATGCTGTCCTCGACTGAATTGAAGCGGCAGAACGACGTCTGGAGCAGCCGTTCCACGCATTAACCCCTCGTTCGTGATAACGAGGGCACTGCTAGTTGGCCGTGACGGCCGGAGGCAATGGTGGTGAAGGGGTGGCAGCATCCTCCGTCGACGATCGGGCTGGGCCTCGATGGCGGCAGGAAAGAGAGTCGTGAGGGCCAGAGCACCAGGCACACTTCTCTGCAGCCGAGCAATATCTGGAGATGTGCCCTACATTCCAGCACCGAAAGCACATTGGATTGTCACTTGACATAGGCTGAACTACACATGGCGGCAGACACGGTAAAAAGCTGAAGGACACGGACGACGGGGGAGGCTCCTGGAAACTCCAGGTAACCACAATCCTGTTGAGTGGCTGACCGTTTTGATGGAAGCGGCGGGCACTGTAGACACCCGGCAACTCCTTGCTGAGTGACGAGTCGATCCCAACACGGTAACGGGTAATGAGGTAGCTGGGGAATTTCCAAGGCCGCATAGGAGAATCTTCCACCTGAAGTTTCAACGCCAAAAACTCCCCAGCCACAACACTCTGCACAATATCCTGACGCTTCCGCGCGATGTAGACAAAGCGAGAGGTCACTGCTGACATTTTAACCTTAGCCAGAACGGTCCAGGCAAAAATGGCGACTAACCATGGTTAGCCAATGAACTTTTATGTCCACACCTGGATTGTCAAGAAAGACTAACTTGACGTAATCTGTTCTGGGTGCAAAAACAGGCAGGCGAGAGTGCGCAGGGTGAGTAGGCGGAAACAGGAGTCGAGCAGATGGATGGAGTGAAGACGTACCGGGCGGTAACAAAGGCGGGAAGTCGTTAGCCGCGGGAGCACCATCACTAGGACCAGTACGTGAGGACATACTGGTCGGTATCACGTCATCCCCACTGGTGTTGGCGTCGTCTATCGTACGCTTGGGGGTGGAGGCAGAGGAGGTGGTTGGAAGATCACAGCTGGCCTTATGAAGTGGAAGTGGAGCTGGAACGACTGCGGAAGATAACTTCCTCGTTCCTCCAACCTCATACAAATGAGGCCACATTTCCTCGTCCCCACTAATAGCAAGGTCCTCCTCATGTATATTAAATGAGGCCGGACCAGAGTACGCCATGGCACAAAGCCCTGACGTAGCAGCAGGAGGCCTGCTGTGCACAACAAAGGACGAAGCAAGCCAGTAAACTACTGAGTGTTGGTGTGGCAACCACAAAAGCACAAGAGCACGTCCGACCACCGCTGTGTCAGGACGAGGGTCAGATCTGGGAATAAATGTTTAAAGCTTCCAAATTCAGGTCTCTTAGTATTAAAGTCATGCACCCATATTCTTGTTTGACGCTTAGGACTACGCCGCCTTAGCCACAGCAACACCGCCGCTATTTCTGTGAGAGCGTCTACGTCCTTACTCATCAAAGGCAGCCTTCACACTACTGCCTGTTGATTACGATAATTTGACTTAGTGGGGACCATGATGATTCAAAATGACTTGAGTCAAATGATTCTCCATGAAGTGAATCGAATCGATTCGCTCGGTGTAAACGCGGCATAAAACAACTACTACTATTCTACTACTCTCCTCCTATTATTACTACTACTACTACTACTACTACTACTACTACTACTACTACTACTACTACAACTACTACTACTACTACTACTACTACTACTACTTTATTATGTTAGAGGGCCACTGGCCAAGTACAACAATAATTTGAGTAAAAAAAAAAAAGCTCACTTAAATGCAAGTTCCCATAAGGCAATGCCAAATAGAATGATCAAATAGCAGAGAATAAATGTCTTGAAATCTTCCTCTTGAAAGAGTTCAAGTCGTAGCAAGAAGGAAATACAGAAGCAGGCAGGGAGTTCCTACAGCAACAATGTCACAGGACAAAAAGAAAATAAATAAAATTGAATAAGAATGTAAGACAACACCACTCGGCGGCGATCATTAAAAAAAATATTTAACAAGAAATGACCATAAAGGAACGTTAACGTCTTAAAGTAAAATATTTTACGAACTAAAAAAATCCTGCTTAGCATATTTTTTTTCTTTAGTCAGCAAGATCTTGAAAAAAAAAAAAAAAGTTACTGTAATCTAGAACATGAGAAATTATATACATATTTGAATAAAGATGACAGTTTGGTGCGGATGAATACTAGTTCCTGATGACACCGGTAATTCTTGATATTAAAAAGCAAAGGGCATTCAAGGATTGTTAATGCAAGCCCTGTAAAAATTCCCTCAAAAGATGTAGGTTAAGTGTACACTCGTGTGAAATGTTAACTCATTTATGGAGAAAAATTGGATATTATTGTAAGACCAAAAAACTTTAATTCACTGAGTTAGATTTTGGCAGTATGAGTGATCACTAGTTAGAATATTCAAGAAACACCTGAGTATACACAAAAGATCAACACGTCTAGGGATATGTAAAAAATAAATAAATAAACAAATGAGGTGTAAATGGCGCGGAAGGAAGTACATGGTCGGTTTCGCGGCACGTGCTGCATGTAGCGAGACGCGCCCGAGTAGCTTTAGATGACTGACAGACACCTTACCCCACAAGTATGTCGCTAATCTTCCCCTTATTACGTGTTAATGATAATATAATAATATAATATAATAATATAATAATTCTTCCTGATGTGAAATAATTACTTGGTTAAAAAGAGAGAAGAGAGACCGACACCTTACTCAACAGAGAGAGGACACATACCACAATTCCTTGCCATGTCAATGAAAAAATAACCAAAGAAATGTAAACTGAGACTGTTTGTGAGTGTTTGTGTTATGCTTAGACTGTTTATGTGGTAATCATGAACATCAGTGATACACATTATAATGTGACAACTAACACTAATAATTCAGGATGCTTCTTTCCGAAAAAAAAGGGGAAACAAATCAAGCAGATGTTGAAGTTAGTTAATCCCAGGGCACACTAATATTAAATTTCCATTCATTAAATTTATTGTAAATTTCTTACTTTAAAAACTGTCAGTACCTAATTCAGAGTGTTGCTTTTCCTAGAGAAAGGATCCCACAGCTCAACTATGACAGAAAATACATCAAATCAATCAGTACTTAGTGTTACTTTTTTATTGTTCTTTACTTTATTTTCTATACAATCTCAAAATATTTTTTGTCATGGGAATTTCAGTGCTTAATTAGACCCTAGGTAACTAAATAAGACACATCCTGCCGCAGCAAGAAATAAAACCACAACAGCCCAACATTCCCTCGTGGCTGGTGGCAGCTGCACTAACACTAACTATAAAAAAAAAAAAGTAACAAGATCTTAAATACACAAATAAATAACAAAACCTTGAATATAAAAATAAGAAACATTCATCACAAAATTAACACTCAAACTTGGTATTGTTCAATGCCTCAAAAACTCAATTCCTCCATCTATCAACTCGACACAACCTTCCAGACAACTATCCCCTCTTCTTCAATGACACTCAACTGTCCCCCTCTTCTACACTGAACATCCTCGGTCTGTCCTTTACTTATAATCTGAACTGGAAACTTCACATCTCATCTCTAGCTAAAACAGCTTCTATGAAGTTAGGTGTTCTGAGACGTCTCCGCCAGTTTTTCTCACCCCCCCCAGCTGCTAACTCTGTACAAGGGCCTTATCCGTCCATGTATGGAGTATGCTTCACATGTCTGGGGGGGTTCCACTCATACTGCTCTTCTAGACAGGGTGGAATCAAAAGCTTTTCGTCTCATCAACTCCTCTCCTCTAACTGACTGTCTTCAGCCTCTCTCTCACCGCCGTAATGTTGCATATCTAGCTGTCTTCTACCGCTATTTTCATGCTAACTGCTCTTCTGATCTTGCTAACTGCATGCCTCCCCTCCTTCCGCGGCCTTGCTGCACAAGACTTTCTTCTTTCTCTCACCCCTATTCTGTCCACCTCTCTAACGCAAGAGTTAACCAGTATTCTCAATCATTCATCCCTTTCTCTGGTAAACTCTGGAACTCCTTGCCTGCTTCTGTATTTCCACCTTCCTATGACTTGAATTCCTTCAAGAGGGAGGTTTCAAGACACTTATCCACCAATTTTTGACCACTGCTTTGACCCTTTTATGGGACTGGCATTTCAGTGGGCATTTTTTTTATTAGATTTTTGTTGCCCTTGGCCAGTATCCTTCCTACATAAAACAACAACAACAACAACAACAACAACAACAACAACAACTACAACTACTACTACTACTTCTACTACTACTACTACTACTACTACTACTACTACTACTACTAATAATAATAATAATAATAATAATAATAATAATAATAATCTCTCTAGGGACTCTACTGAGGTCACAAGACACGCTGCGTATCATCTGCTGTTTACCTCAATAAAATTAGTCACAAGAAATAAGTAAAATTTTTTATATGCAATAATATTGGCTGTGCACTCACTGCAGAGGGTAGAATGCATTCGGCAATATAAGAAGGAATGAATGGTGTGAGGGAGGGAGGGGGACGGGAGGGAGTTTTGGCTGTATGTAGGCCTCCTTCATATTTTAATCCAACTGGATCAAGTAAGAATTCACTCTGTTTAGGAGGGTATGTGAGTTGAACCTTCCGATATAAGGAATAAGTACTGGAATGAATACTGTGTGCGCAAATAGGAGGAGGAAAGGCATTAGCGGAAACACACACAGAATACTAAACGTGGAAACTCTTTTAGCAAGAGAAGATATATAGAATTTCTAGAGAAGATTTAGGTTAGTCCACATATGTTCGATGTAGAAGAAGAAACTTGCCACTGAAAAGGAGTGGATAGTTGTCAGGTAGGTTGTGTTGAGTGGATAGGTAGAAGAATTGAGTTTTTGAAGCAACGCAAGGTTTTTTTATGCCTCAGTCTGAAATGATGAAAAGTTCAGAAGTTAGGCATTGTGTGGCATCGCATCATCTGTTAATTTTTTACTGAAATGGGCATCTGGCAAAAGGCGATATGTAAAGTAGGGTCACCACCGTAATACCGGGTAAAAATTGATGAATATTAGGAATAGGTTGCCGTCTACCACTGCAGCGATAAAACGACCAGAAATTAATCTTGAGATAAAGCGGTATAGGAGATGAGATGGCTGTGCAGCCATCTCGATGAAATGGATAGAGGAAGATGAGAGAAAAAAAAAAAAAAAAAAAAAAAAAAAAAAAAATATATATATATATATATATATATATATATATATATATATATATATATATATATATATATATATATATATATATATATATATATATATATATATATATATATATATATATATATATATATATATATATATATATATATATATATATATATATATATATATATATATATATAGCAGATGTTTCTGACCAGGTGCCAGAAGTCCCGTAGAGATAAACTAGCAAGATTTTTATTTGTTTATATTTTGAAAAAAAAAAAAAAAAAAAATCAGTAAATTGGTAGACAGATGTGCTATGATTTCGGTTAAAAATATAAAGGATTTAAGTTACAGAAGATGGATGGCTAACAGGTAAATGTACTGTCTATGAGTCGACTGTGTGACGTGGAAAACAGGAAACCGAATTCAGTTGAAACAAAGTTTATGAACTTTAAGTTTAGAAAAGTGTATGTTTCCATACCGGAGACAATTACCTTACTTATGTGCTCTACACAGAGAGGTGGACCTCTCCCACGGAAACAGTAGTCATTCGAGGGAAAATCAGAACATATAGTATCATTTGAAGACTTTTAGTACCAGAAACAGCTTCGCTTTAGTGGATCCGGAGGCGGTACTGGAGCGATAGAAATAGAAATAGTACTATGATAAGAGACGCCCAAGGAAGAGAACAGTTTGATGGAGTATGCTGAAGGGAAAACATGGGGAACATTGGGCGCATCTTCAAGGCGAGAAGGAATGCTTGCAGAATGCTGCACAAATTGCTCTAGGTTACGTAAAATATCAAAATTGAAGGTTTGTCCACCAGGTTGAGGGTCAGGGAAAGATGATTGCCAAAGCTGGTGGTCAACATTGAAATCTCCACCTACTGAGATTTAGAGACAGGGGAAAACAGTTGAGAATGTACTCAGATCCTGAAGAATGCAGACCGTGGCAGATAGAGCAAGTTATATCGTTGCATACACAACCGTAACGTCGAACCTTGTCTTGAAATTGAGGCTTAAGTACTGTATGAGGGAACAGATAAGAGTCTATCAGCAACTTTTTTTTTTTTTTTATGTAGGAAGGATACTGGCCAAGGGCAACAAAAATCTAATAAAAAAAAAATGCCCACTGAAATGCCAGTCCCTTAAAAGGGTCAAAGCAGTGGTCAAAAATTGGTGGATAAGTGTCTTGAAACCTCCCTCTTGAAGGAATTCAAGTCATAGGAAGGTGGAAATACAGAAGCAGGCAAGAGTTCCAGAGTTTACCAGAGAAAGGGATGAATGATTGAGAATACTGGTTAACTCTTGCGTTAGAGAGGTGGACAGAATAGGAGTAAGAGAAAGAAGAAAGTCTTGTGAAGCGAGGCCGCGGGAGGAGGGGAGGCATGCAGTTAGCAAGATCAGAAGAGCAGTTGGCATGAAAATAGCGGTAGAAGACAGCTAGATATGCAACATTGCGGCGGTGAGAGAGGGGCTGAAGACAGTCAGTTAGAGGAGAGGAGTTGATGAGACGAAAAGTTTTTGATTCCACCCTGTCTAGAACAGCAGTATGAGTGGAACCCCCCCAGACATGTGAAGCATACTCCATACATGGACGGATAAGGCCCTTGTACAGAGTTAGCAGCTGGGGGGGTGAGAAAAACTGGCGGAGACGTCTCAGAACACCTAACTTCATAGAAGCTGTTTTAGCTAGAGATGAGATGTGAAGTTTCCAGTTCAGATTATAAGTAAAGGACAGACCGAGGATGTTCAGTGTAGAAGAGGGGGACAGTTGAGTGTCATTGAAGAAGAGGGGATAGTTGTCTGGAAGATTGTGTCGAGTTGATAGATGGAGGAATTGAGTTTTTGAGGCATTAAACAATACCAAGTTTGCTCTGCCCCAATCAGAAATTTTAGAAAGATCAGAAGTCAGGCGTTCTGTGGCTTCCCTGCGTGATATGTTTACCTCCTGAAGGGTTGGACGTCTATGAAAAGACGTAGAAAAGTGCAGGGTGGTATCATCAGCATAGGAGTGGATAGGACAAGAAGTTTGGTTTAGAAGATCATTAATGAATAATAAGAAGAGAGTGGGTGACAGGACAGAACCCTGAGGAACACCACTGTTAATAGATTTAGGAGAAGAGCAGTGACCGTCTACCACAGCAGCAATAGAACGGTCAGAAAGGAAACTTGAGATGAAGTTACAGAGAGAAGGATAGAAACCGTAGGAGGGTAGTTTGGAAATCAAAGCTTTGTGCCAGACTCTATCAAAAGCTTTTGATATGTCCAAGGCAACAGCAAAAGTTTCACCTGTTCTAAAAGAGGATGACCAAGACTCAGTAAGGAAAGCCAGAAGATCACCAGTAGAGCGGCCTTGACGGAACCCATACTGGCGATCAGATAGAAGGTTGTGAAGTGATAGATGTTTAAGAATCTTCCATTGAGGATAGATTCAAAAACTTTAGATAAGCAAGAAATTAAAGCAATAGGACGGTAGTTTGAGGGATTAGAGCGGTCACCCTTTTTAGGAACAGGTTGAATGTAGGCAAACTTCCAGCAAGAAGGAAAGGTAGATGTTGACAGACAGAGCTGAAAGAGTTTGACTAGGCAAGGTGCAAGCACGGAGGCACAGTTTCGGAGAACAATAGGAGGGACCCCATCAGGTCCATAAGCCTTCCGAGGGTTTAGGCCAGCGAGGGCATGGAAAACATCATTACGAAGAATTTTAATACGTGGCATGAAGTAGTCAGAGGGTGGAGGAGAGGGAGGAACAAGCCCAGAATCGTCCAAGGTAGAGTTTTTAGCAAAGGTTTGAGCAAAGAGTTCAGCTTTAGAAATAGATGTGATAGCAGTGGTGCCATCTGGTTGAAGTAGAGGAAGGAAAGAAGAAGAAGCAAAGTTATTGGAGATATTTTTGGCTAGATGCCAGAAATCACGAGGGGAGTTAGATCTTGAAAGGTTTTGACATTTTCTGTTAATGAAGGAGTTTTTGGCTAGTTGGAGAACAGACTTGGCATGGTTCCGGGCAGAAATATAAAGTGCATGAGATTCTAGTGAAGGAAGGCTTAAGTACCTTTTGTGGGCCACCTCTCTATCATGTATAGCACGAGAACAAGCTGTGTTAAACCAAGGTTTAGAAGGTTTAGGACGAGAAAAAGAGTGAGGAATGTACGCCTCCATGCCAGACACTATCACCTCTGTTATGCGCTCAGCACACAAAGACGGGTCTCTGACACGGAAGCAGTAGTCATTCCAAGGAAAATCAGCAAAATACCTCCTCAGGTCCCCCCAACTAGCAGAGGCAAAACGCCAGAGGCACCTTCGCTTAGGGGGATCCTGAGGAGGGACTTGAGACACCTGTGTTTCACTGATAAATAAGTGAAGTGTGGAGGAGGTGAATATTGCAAAAGTTTATGCAGATAATGTAAGGATAGGCATTATCACCCTGTGTTTGTAATGGAAGCGCAGCCCTTCCTGGAGACATTAATTTTATGATAGCCTCTAAAGATGGTGATTTCCAGGAAGTGGTGAGCGGCGCTCGGGTGGATGGCCCGTCGCACCCACCGTGTTAAACTGAGTGGCCTTATCAGTCTGACAACCGTTATGATATCCACAAGCTTCTATCTCCGGAACTATGCGGCCGATCATAATGAAACACACACACACACACACACACACACATACACACACACACACACACACACACAATTTTATGCAATGTGGGTCTTACCACTTCTGGGTGTAGTTAATGACCAACTTGCAGAAAGTGGATGGACATCTCACATATGGTTTTTCACTAATTATTAGCAGATTCTGTTAAAATGTATTATGTGGTGTACACTGTATGTGTCATACTAAACATGTTAATCTAGGCTTGCACCCCGAATGAGCAAACGCTCCATAGCAACTCATGAATCAGTAAACTAAATACGCTGAAATCTGGTGAGCAACATCAGCCAAAAAAAAAAAAAAAAAAAAGGGAGGGAAATAAATAATAAAAAAAGGTAAAATGAATAAAATAGATAAAAAAAAAAAAAAATGGACTACGTAAGATGCATTTTTCACTTTTTTGCACATGCGAGAAAAGTTAAATTGTCTATGCAATGCTGTATAGAATGGAGCTTCATCTCTACAAAATATTGAGTTGTGGCGAGTTTAAGTTAAGCGCTGCACTGAGTGTCTTCAGATGTTACACTTTTAACAAGCTCATCTTTTTCTGCACTTATCTTTGCGTGCGTCACTATTATTGTTGCTGGTATTATTATTATTATTATTATTATTATTATTATTATTATTATATATTATTTTTTATTATTATTGTTATTGTTATTATTGCTGTTGTTATTTTTTTAGCATATCATAACACAGTACAATTCTCATGATTAATAACTAAAAAAAAAAGTTCCTATGATCAATAATAAGTTTGCAACGAGTGATACAATAATGATGGTATCAGTATTCAGGAATTTTCTCCCATTAAATTTGATCTCATTGAGTAGACACATACCATTACACGCCAAATTAAATATACTATCGGTGAATATATATAGCGAACCGTCCACTCGAGAGAGAGAGAGAGAGAGAGAGAGAGAGAGAGAGAGAGAGAGAGAGAGAGAGAGAGAGAGAGAGAGAGAGAGAGAGAGAGAGAGAGAGATGTCATTAACAGCGAGCTGAAATTGATAGTTACCTACCAAGGCACTGTCAGATACTTAGCAGGTATTCTGCTATGGGCATGTAAAGACACTAGTTCATCGCCTATCAAGGTGTTCCACGAGTGAGTGTGTAGAAGTTTGCTGTGTGTGTTGTGTAGTGCTAACAGTGAGAGAAGTTACCTTTAGAGCGCAGGCTGCAACTGCACTTCATTATTGAGACGAAATGAAACAGGCAGAGAGGGCACGAGCATAGACAGCATGAGGTGTGCAGCCCTCCCTTACCTTCCCCCCTCCCCGCACTCCTACCCGGGAATGACATAGGCAGAGTGATTAGTGTTTACTGGTTATTAGCGTTATTGTTATTGCTGTTGTTGTTGTTGTTGTTGTTGTTGTTGTTGTTGTTGTTGTTGTTGTTGTTAGTAGTAGTAGTAGTAGTAGTAGTAGTAGTAGTAGTAGTAGTAGTAGTAGCTGTGGCAATTATTGTTGTTGTTGTTGTTAGTAGTAGTAGTAGTAGTAGTAACTGTGGCAATTATTGTTGTTGTTGTTGTTAGTAGTAGTAGTAGTAGTAGTAGTAGCTGTAGCAATTATTGTTGTTGTTGCAGTTGTAGTAGTGCTGGTGGTGATGGTGGTGGTAGTAGTAGTAGTAGTAGTATTGTTGTTGTTGTTGTTGTTGTTGTTGTTGTTGTTGGTGGTGGTGGTGGTGATGGTGGTGGTGGTGGTGGTGGTGATAGCGGTGGAGGTAGTATACCCAACCGCCAATGAAAATGACGCGCATGATAAACAAACCATCGTCTCATAGTGCGGGAAGTGTCCAGCTCAGATGAAATAGAGGGCTCATTATGAAAATGTGGCACATCGTCAAACAGTTTGAATATCTGTTAACTGTCACGTCTCTGCATGTCACCACTCGCTTGACTCTTCACCCCGTTAGGTAGAACTCATGTGTCCCACTCGCCCGGAAATTGTGCGAAATTTATTCGATCACTTCATGCTGAAATAATATTTTATGTGTTAATGGCAAATAAGCTTTAAATATCCTAAGCCTTAATGACTTTCTCCAGAAGGAAGTGTGTGGATCTAAGGTGATTTCTAGGGAGACAGGACTGCCACAAAGAACTGTGCACTGTGTGTGGCGCTGGTTGAAAAGATGCCGTAAAAAGTAATGATAATTCCACTCCTGTGTAAGAAACTGCTCTGGATAAAGATGTGTTTTGTCAAAAAGAACTTCACTCTTCATAAGGCGTCAGCTAAGTGATTCACCATTTTTCACAGCAAGAGAAATGAAGCAAAAAACATTAGCATGCCACTTACATTGGCAGCGGATGTAGTAGTAGTAGTAGTAGTAGTAGCAGTAGTAGTAGTAGCAGCAGTAGCAACAGCAGTAATGTGTAATAAATGGCTATAGTATCTGGTAGTAGCAGTATTATCATAATTTTTGTTAGTCATCGTTATCATTTTTATACTTTCCAGTAGTATTATAATAATGGTCATCCATCTCTCTCACCACACAGGGGTTGTTTGATAGAGAGCGCTCAAGGCTGCAGGACCTAGAGCTTCGCCAGAAGGCCGCTCACGAGAAGTTGGCAACACGGGAAGCCTTGAGTGTACAAGAAGTGCTCTTCCACCGCTATGTACATGGCAGGCGTGAGAACACTCCCCACCGCCTGATGTGGCCATTAGGCCGCACTGCTCTGCTGCTGGCCGCACGCAAGGGTCTTCCCCAGCTCACATACCTACTGCTGTGGGTGGATCGCCTGCCCGTGGACGCAGTGCTCGATGACGCCTGCTGCACTACCACCCTTCACGAAGCGGCCTCACATGGCCAGGACTGCTGTGTGGAGCTGCTGCTGAGTGCCGGCGCAGACCCGCTGCGGCGCGACGCCTATGGTCAGACGCCCCTTCTTTTGGCCGCTATGTTTGGTCACACAAGTACCTATCATCTGTTAATGCAGCATCATCTGCACGACTTGCCGTGCCGAGCAGGGACCACTGCTGCTGAGGTTAGGAAGAACTTCGATACGTATCTCCACATGTATGAGAAGTGTGGCCATGTATCATGGTCTCCAATCGACCGTCATGATTCTGAACGAGTTATCTGCAAGATCCTCAAGTCCATAAGTCTAGCACAGTTACAGTCGGAAGCTCAACGGTTGGTCGTTGACCTCACAAGGGAGGAAGCCCTCGAAGTGAAAGAGGTGGTAATGAAAGAATTACACACTATCATGGAGAAAGTATCAGAAGTAGATCCCACATACAGCGGCAAGTTAAGGATGGTGGGCAGCTCTCGTGATGGCTCTAAATTATACGCCCCTGATGAGTTTGATGTGAATATAGTGATCAGGAAGAACAATGTGAGGGTAAACGTGAGTGAGAGGGAAAAGATTGATGAACACCTGAAAGGTAAGCTGGAGATTTCAGTGAATGCTGATCAGCCACAACTTCAAGGGAACAACCTAATGTGTAATCTGTACGAAAGAGTGCACGCGTACCTCACTGACCATCTCTTGAAGGACGATAGACTTAGCATCGTGCCACCAGGCCTGACCAGTACGCAGGTGGGTGTGGGCCTTGCCCTGGCCTGGCAGGGAAAGGAGTATCCTTTGCTGCTTGTCGGCGTGGACTTGGTGCCAGTGTTAGAAGTGCCATGGCAAGAGAAAATCGATAGACCACGTCTTACTCCACAGAGTACAAAGACCATACAGCTCAGCAACGTCGCTGATGGCTCGTGGCGTTGTAGCTTTGCCGAAACCGAAGCAGAGGTACTGAAACTGTTGAACCCAGTGGAACGGTTACCGCAACTGATGGGTAAAGCTCTACTGTCTATCCTAAAGGCTGAGCCTTGGATGCCCCAACACAAGAAGACGTTCTGTACTTGGTTTGCTACACGGGACTGGAACATTGTGGTGCCGAGTGGATTCTGCTTTAAGAACGCATTCCTGCACTGGCTTCAAGAGCGTCAGACCGACCATGAGGAAGAGGATCCAGGCAAGAATTTGGTGGCCGTGTTCAAGAACATGTGTGCCATCACTCCTTCAGATCCAGAGTGTGCAGACCCCGAGGAAATCCTTTGTTCACGAAGAATTTCTGCTTACTTTGGAGGAGACTGTGAGGGACCCAAGGGAGGGGACGGAGCGCCCCTCATTGTACGGTGTCTTGAGGAGGACTTAAATGATTCGTGTCTTGGCGCAGTTGGCTACAGCTATTAAATCAATTGCGTTGTTATTTACTTGAATCTTACTATGTGCGTAAATATTTAAACCGTTTTCTACCTGTGTTAAAGTTGGTTCAGTATTCATCATTTTCAAAAGAATTCTTTACCACTTCCACTAATACAAAAAAATATATTGGACAAGAAACTATTAATAATAGGATTCTTAAAAGATTTAACATAATGTAACCTATCGGGCCATATTTTAGTTTAAGGCAAGCTATGGTCGAGTCATATATAAAATGAACATTAATAATAATAATAATAATAATAATAATAACAATAATAATAATAATAATAATAATAATAATAATAATAATAATAATAATAATAATAATATTATTATTATTATTATTATTATTATTATTATTATTATTATTATTATTATTAATAAAACTATTAACAGATAAGACCTGAAATTAATATGCTATATTCAACGATGATTAAAGATCATTCTGAATGCAGACATAAATAAAAAAAAATACCTGGTGTCATGCAGTTTCATGACGCATGACAAAATCTATGAAAATCATGACAGCAAATGTTTCATGTATGACAGAAAGATGTTTATACACGTGTATATTTACTTGATACCCTAATAACTATATAAGATAATTTTTTTTTTTTTTTCAAGTCCTCACAGTTCATGAAATGTCGCCAGTGCTTAGCCGTGCATGACCGTTCGTTGTAAAAAAAAACATGCACTTTATCCCATCTCGCACACATACTATTTGCTGGTTATCTCTATCATCCTGAACAAGCATACCAAAGCACGAGGGAATATACCATGAAGAAAAAAAAAAAAAAATCGAGATGTCTTCATTAAAACTTACATAATCTCTCTCTCTCTCTCTCTCTCTCTCTCTCTCTCTCTCTCTCTCTCTCTCTCTCTCTCTCTCTCTTTGTACCCATTTTCAGTGATTTCCATATATAGATAATCCTCACAAAGAGGCATTATATTATTTCAATATTTACCACTGTGTATAATAGGGCACTCACAATGGGGAAGCAGTCTATAAACCTTCGGTGAATTTGATTTAGCTCACTGTTGCGGGGTATCAGGAAGGTACTTCATGGATAAGGTGTTTCTTATAGCAAGCAAAGGGCACTTTCCCTCTCTCTATAACATTTCCCCACGAATCATTGATATCTAATCACAGCCACTGGGATCATGTTTCCCCTTCCTCTTGTCTCTGATTTTGCTTATTTTCTTCTGTTTCTTCTCTTCTTCTTTTCCCATCATTCAGCATTTACTTAGCAACAGAAGGATGAGGTAGAGGATGGCAATTAGGTAAGGCAGTGGTGGTTAAGGGGGAGGGGGCAAAGACTATATAAAAGAAAGACTGGAAAGTTTCTAATCTAACATTACGAAAAAGTGTTTAGAACGCCATCTGTGAGTAGACCGTAAACTTATCAAGGTGTTAGTGATCCCGCCAGTATTTAACTTTCTGTTGTGTGCTACTTGGGAAATATTCATTGTGTTATTTAAAATAAGCTACATAAAAGTGGAAATAAAAAGGATATCTTAAACTCGTAGTTCTTTCATATTTTCAACATGGATGGAAAAGAAACCAATTAAAAGACCTATGTTTATCGGTGAAGGTCTTATAACTGTCTTCAAAAAAATGCAGAACAAGATGCAATTCAAGGAAAGCTACGCAAATAAAGCATGTGTTAATAAAGACACAGTTTCTTAAAAAAAAAAAAAAACAGCTATAATGCAACTTATAAACAGAAAGAACGCAATAGATGACACGCATCTTAGTCTGAGTAGGCATGATACGTCAGTTTGGTTTGAGTCTGACAACTTCCTGGTGAGAAATGTTTGCTCCATACCAGGCGGCTTTGGGTTCCGTGTAATCTGTGAAGTTTTGCCCAGAAAGGATGGGATCTGCAACATATCTTTCCATATTTGGAGCGGTATTAACAAAGATTCTTAGTCTTCTGCTTAGGCTCATACTTATCTCTTAGTCGTGCTTAAGGTTCGGCTGACCGTAAGACTTAAGTCCCAGCATGAAATGGTGAAATATCTTATGTTTCTTAACTTCACATAATGATCTTTTCATTTTTTTTTTTGTTTTGAGTGTTAAGTAAAAAAAAGAAAATAATTTGCCATTGATTTTGTAAGAATATGAGAGCATGATTGTGTTTTCTTTTTATAAGCAAATTAAACCCCATGCAAGGCGCGAATATTTTTTTTTATTTTGACGACCTTAACCCAGCGTTGTCCCTCCACTCCCACTCCCTTTCTTCTTGTCCTCTTTCTTTGGTATGAAGGAGATGATGACCCTTAAGGCCAAAAAAGCCAATAGAGGAAACCCAGGTGGACTGACGGGAAGACTTTCCTTCTAATCCAGTCAATATATAAGGAAAGAAATAGTTTGAATGGCCCCACTCACTCAGCGGCACAAAAAAAAAAAAAAAAAAACCCGCATGGGCCTCTATTACTAAGAAGGTAAATGAAACACGGCAACAACAGAGCTGCATTTCCCATGGGTTAATTAACACTGTAATTATTACTGTAATAGCTAGCGTCAGCGCATCACTCCTTCCTGTGGGGGTCTCCAAGGCATATCCTGCCAAATCTGTCACAAATAACACTTCTGCAGGTCTACTATATATATTTTCAAAAGTTAAGAGACACTCAAGTCAATGAGAACATCCTTACGTAGCTGATAATTCTTGAGGTGGTGACTCGGGCTCCTTGACGGTCGGCAATCTTTGTTTGCTTAGCCTTAAACATAAAGTTAAACAACTTCCGGACCAATCTTAACTTTTTGGCGCTGTAAGCACAAGTCTCGGGGCGATTTGCGAAGTTCAGCACGACACTAAGCATAACGTTTTGGTTGAGCACTACCTCCCTATTTAAGAATCTTTGTTAATACTGTCCCTGATACCTGTGATGATAAGGATCAATAAAAACACAAGGACATAAGAAAATAAGAAAACTGCAAAAAGCCATCAGGCCTACATGTGGCAGTCCCTGTATGAAATATACCTGGCTATTTCCACCTATTATCCACATCCATAAATTTGTCTAATCTTCTTTTAAAGCTCCCTAATGATTCAGCAGTAACAACTTTCTTCTTCAGTGACACCCAACTGTTTCCCTCTTCTGCATTGAACATCCTCGGTCTGTCCTTTACGTTTCATCTAAACTGGAAACTTTACATCTCATCTCTAGCCAAAACAACTTCTATGAAGGTAGGCGCATTGAGTCGCCTCCGCCAGTTTTTTTTCTCACGGTCCAAGCTATTAACTCTGTACAGGGGCCTTATCCGTCCATGTCTGGAGTATGCTTCACATGTTGGGGGGTGTTCCATTCATGCCACTATTTTAGACAGGGTGAAATCAAAAGCTTCTCTAACTGACTGTCTTCAGCCTTTTTCTCATCGCTGCAGTGTTGGATTTCTTGGTATCTTCTGCCGATATTTTCACGCTATCTGCTCTTATGATCTTGCTAACTGAATGCCCTCCCTTCTCGCGCGGCCTTGCTGCACAAGACTTTTTTCCTTCTCTTATACCTATATTGTCCACCTCTCTAATGCAAGAATTAACCAGTATCCACAGTCATACATCCCTTTCTCTAGTAAATTCTGGAACTCCCTGCCTGCTCCTGTATTTCCTCCTTCCTAGGACTTGGACTCTTTTTTTTTTCTTTTTTTTTAATGTAGGAAGGACATTGGCCAAGGGCAACAAAAATTCATTAAAAAAAATGCCCACTGAGATGTCAGTTCTATGAAAGGGCCCAAATCGGTACTCAAAAATTAAGGGATAAGTGTCTTGAAACCTCCCTTTTGAAAGAATTCAAGTCATAGGAAGGTGGAAAAACAGAAGCAGGCAGGGAGTTCCAGAGTTTACCAGAGAAAGGGATGAATGATTAAAAGTACACCAGAATGGGTTTCCAGTCCCTTTTTTCATTTGTCTTTTGTGAATATGGTTGCAGTATTCTTCCAGCCAGGCCTCCTCCTCCTCCTCCTCCTCCTCCTCCACCTCCTCCTCCTCCTCCTCCCCCTCCTCCTCCTCCTCCTCCTCCTCCTCCTCCCCTTCCTCATTCTACTACTACTACTACTACTACTATTAATACTACTACTACTACTTCTACTATTACTATTACTCCTGTTGTCGTTGTTGTTACTGCTGCTGCTGCTGCTGCTGCTGCTGCTGTTGCTGCTGCTGCTGCTGCTATTGCTACTACTACAATTACTTCTTATTTTGGGAAGAGGAAGAAAAGAACATCAACAACAACAACGGCAACAACAACAATAACAATAATATCATCTTTGGGCTACTCTCGTCAGGGGTCACCACAGCGGATCTTCTGCACCTTTCTCAGGTGCACTCATCACTAGCATGTCTTCTTTCACAGTATCCAATGAATAACAACAACAGTAACAATAATAACGTCATGCAGCAGCCTGCGAGCACTCACTTTGGACATGGCGAGACGACCTTCAGGCAAAATAACTTCCCTGTTGAGCGTGACGCAAAAAAGTTGGTGGGGAAGACGCACTTTTACCGCAGGCCCAGGTTCTGGTGACAGCTTCCTGAACTTTGCGTGTCCTACTGAGAAAAGTCCGGGATGCCAACACCTGAGGCCTCCACTGTACCGTGCTGCTGTACCGTACTGCCGTACCGAGTTGCTGTACCGTGCTATTGTACAGTGCTGCTAACTCTGCTAACAACTGCTAACTCTGTAAAGGTGCCTTATCCACACATGTATGGAGTACACTTCACATGTATGGGGAGTTCCACTCATACCACTCTTTTAGAGTGAGTGGAATCAAAAGCATTTCGTCCTAATACCTCCTCACCTCTAACTGTCTTCAGCCTCTCTCTCATTGCCTCCCCTCCTCCCGCGGCCTCGCTGCACAAGACTTGCTACTTTCTCTCATCTCTATTCTGTCCGTCTCACTAATGCAAGAGTTAACCGGTATTCTCAATCATTAATTTTCTTTTCTGGTAAATTTTGGAGCTCCCTGCCTGCTTCTGTACTTCTTCCTTCCTATAACTTGAATTATTTCAAGAGGGAAGTTTCAAGGCACTTAGCCTCCAATTCTAATTTGGCGACAGGCATTTCAGTGGGTCTTTTTTCCCCTTCTTATTGTATTGCCCTTGGTCGGTGCATCCTCATATATGTGTGTGTATATATATATATATATATATATATATATATATATATATATATATATATATATATATATATATATATATATATATATATATATATATATATATATATATATATATATATATATATATATATATATAAACGCAGCTAAGGGTCTGTTGTGCGAAAACGTGTCCGAAAAAATCTGTGAGTGATTGTGAACAACAAGTTAAAATCTTACTCATTTATGCCACCATATTCTGTTACTCTTGAAACCATAAGTGTGAACTACCCGACTAATCCAAACCCCTTAAGAGTTACGACGAAGAAGGAAAAGTAATGTGTTCTATAGAGTGCTAATATGAACTTAAACAGATGTCTTTCACTTACGTACTTCAGTGTTAGAAGGGTACTTTTCCTCAGTTAACATAAAGCAGCTTGGATTCTTCCAACCTTTCCTTGAGCGCTCTTGAAAACAGGATGTGACACAGCATCAACACAGTTTGGCCTGCGTGACTAGTGGTGCAGACACCAAATAGTCAAGACCACCGTACTCGTATTCTGAACCACTTCACTGTCTTACCTCCACTACTTTGAACAGGTTCTTGTGAAAGCTGCTTGGGTTTTCAGGGATTTTCTCATGATTCCAGAGTTAATTTAACGAGAATATTGCACCATTTATGAGAAAATCAATTATCAAAAACCTACTAATAATCTAAAATTCCTCAGAGAGCAGCACTTACGAGAACTCATAACCTATCAGTACACATGTCTGTTTCAAGACGTGGCGCAGGACAGACTGAGCACCTACTCACGGCCTCATCAAGCTGGGTGCTTCACATCCTCCGGGTGATACCATCCACAAACTGCTCAAGACTTCTACATCTCTGTCAGACTTATACAACCACAGCTATATAAATCAAATAAAATCATCCAAAATTCTAAGACTGTTTATCTTCAAAAATACAAATGCCACGTGATTCTTTTAATGGACTGACTCAGCAGTAGGCGCGATCACAGTGACTGAAGTTCACATCATCTTATTTTGGCACGCGACCCATCTGGAACCGTGTATATGGCACACTTTATGAATACTTACCACCATTAATAATACATACAAGCAGCAATTATTATTTTATAATTTGAAATGCAAAACTGACTACATTTAACGGTGTTCTTCATTGCTACCTGTATATATCATCAACAGTGATAAGAGTTCCTAAATCGTGCCGTATGCATGGGTTTAGACACAATATTGACAAGTAAGTTGTCGCAATATGATAATGCAGCTATCTGTATCAGTGACTTTCACATTGTTGCCGCCAATACTTCAGTGAGAAAGACTTGTCATATACAAAACAACTATTCAGTGAACGAACCGAAACACTTCCAGCCATGACAAGGACAGTCAAGGAGCGAAGTTAATGCGGTTGTGTTCAGTAGTGTCCTGACTGGTGCGTGCAGTGTACGCTCCAAGGCTACGAGCGAAGACTGAGCGTAAATCACGTGTGTGTGTGTGTGTGTGTGTGTGTGTGTGTGTGTGTGTGTGTGTGTGTGTCACTACATGTTTACAGACCAAGAAGACGGAGCTGGCCACTGTGGCTAAGTGTAGTTTAGCCCACATTTTCCACAGAATTTTAGTCTCCGTGACATCTATGACATCCTGCACAATAGGCACCTACCGAAACGATAATTACTCCCAGTGAGGTCTAAAGCACTGGATCAGGGGATGCTGTGAACTTATCATTAGACTCAGCTGTGACTTACTTTCTCTATCCTCATTTTCAATCCAAAGCTGGATGTTGTGTTTATGATCGCAACGACTTAACCTGCTCTCGTGCCCACGCTCTTGAATCTTCCGAGTTTTCCACCATCTGGCTACGACTACAGAATCACTCTCAAACTAAATTTATCTGTGATGTATACCTCTCACCTAACTCCTCTGATTATAAGAAATTCTTTTTACTTAACTTCCACATTCTGAATCTCTTCCCTTTTGTAGAGATCTCCATTCTTGGAGACTTCAATGTTCACAACCAACTTTGGCTTTCCTCTCCCTTCACTGACCATCCTGGTGAACTAGCCTTCAACTTTGCTATCCTCCATGACCTAGAGCAATTGGTGCAACACCCTACTCGTATTCCTGACCGTCTTGGAGATACGCCCAACATTCTTGACGTTTTTCTGATCTATAATCCTTCTGCTTATGCTGTCACCCTTTCTTCTCCGTTGGGCTCCTCCGATCACAATCTCATATCTGTATCTCGTCCTATCGCTCCAATCCCTCCTCAGGATCCCCCTAAACGAAGGTGCCTCTGGGGTTTTGCCTCTGCTAGTTGGGGTTACCTGAAGAGGTATTTTGCTGATTTTCCTTGGAATGACTACTGCTTCCGTGTCAGAGACCCGTCTTTGTGTGCTGAGCGCATAGCAGAGGTGATAGTGTCTGGCATGGAGGCGTACATTCCTCACTCCTTTTCTCAACCTAAACCTTCCAAACCTTGGTTTAACACAGCTTGTTCTCGTGCTATACATGATAGAGAGGTGGCCCACAAACGGTACTTAAGCCTTCCATCACCAGAATCTTATGCACTTTATATTTTTGCCCGGAACCATGCCAAGTCTGTTCTCCAACTAGCCAAAAATTCCTTCGTTAACAGAATGTGTCAAAATCTTTCAAAATCTAACTCCCCTCGTGACTTTTGCCATCTAGCCAAAAAATATCTCCATTAACTTTGCCTCTTCTTTCGCTCCTTTATTTCAACCAGATGGCACCACTGCTATCACATCATCTATTTCTAAAGCTGAACTCTTCGCTCAAACCTTTTCTAAAAACCCTTGGATGATTCTGGGCTTGTTCCTCCCTCTCCTTCACCCTCTGACTACTTCATGCTACCTATTAAAATTCTTCACAATGATGTTTTCTCTGCCCTCGCTGGCCTTAACCCTCGCTGGCCTTAACCCTCGGAAGGCTTATAGACCTGATGGGGTCCCTCCAATTGTTCTCCGAAACTCTGCCTCTGTGCTTGCATCTTACCTAGTCAAACTCTTTCAGCTCATGTCTGTCAACCTATAGGTTCCGTCAAGGCCGCTCTACTGGTGATCTTCTGGCTTTCCTTACTGAGTCTTGGTCATCCTCTTTTAGAGATTTTGGTGAAACGTTTGCTGTTGCCTTGGATATAAAAGCTTTTGGTAGAGTGTGGCACAAAGCTTTGATTTCTAAACTATCCTCCTATGGCTTCTATCCTTCTCTCCGTAATTTCATCTCAAGTTTCCTTTCTGACCGTTCTATTGCTGTTGTGGTAGACCGTCACTATTCTTATCCTAAATCTATTAACGGTGGTGTTCCTCAGGGTTCTGTCCTGTTACCCACTGTCTTCCTATTATTCATCAATGACCTCCTAAACCAAACTTCTTGTCCTATCCACTCCTACGCTGATGATACCACCCTGCACTTTTCCACGTCTTTTAATAGACGTCCAACCCTTTAGGAAGTAAATATTTCACGAAGGGAAGCCACCGAACGCTTGACTTCTGATCTTTCTAAAATTTTTGATTGGGGCAGAGCAAACTTTGTATTGTTCAATGCCTCAAAAAACTCAATTCCTCCATCTATCAACTCGACACAACCTTCCAGACAACTATCCCCACTTCTTCAATGACACTCAAATGTCCCCCTCTTCTACACTGAACATCCTCGGTCTGTCCTTTACTTATAATCTGAACTGGAAACTTCACATCTCATTTCTAGCTAAAACAGCTTCTATGAAGTTAGACGTTCTGACACGTCTCTGCCAGTTTTTCTCACTCCCCCCCCTGCAAACTCTGTACAAGGGCCTTATCCGTCCATGTATGGAGTATACTTCACATGTCTGGGGGTGTTCCACTCATACCGCTCTTCTAGACAGGGTGGAATCAAAAGCTTTTCGTTTCATCAACTCCTTTCCTCTAACTGACTGTCTTCAGCCTCTCTCTCATCGCCGCAATGCTGCATCTCTAGCTGTCTTCTACCGCTATTTTCATGCTAACTGCTCTTCTGATCTTGCTAACTGGATTCCTCCCCTCCTCCCAAGGCCTCGCTGCACAAGACTTTCTTCTTTTTCTCATTCCTATTCAGTCCATCTTTTTAATGCAGGCGTTAACCAATATTCTCAGTCATTCATTCCTTTCTCTGGTAAACTCTGGAATTTCCTGCCTGCTTCTGTATTTCCACCTTCCTATGACTTGAATTCATTCAAAAGGGAGGTTTCAAGACACTTGTCCTTCAGTTTTTGACTACCGCTTTGGACTCTTTTCTGTGGGCTTTTTTTTTTATTGGATTTTTTGTTGCCCTTGGCCGGTGTCCCTCCTACATATCTTTTTCTTTTCTCAATGGTGTGATTTTGTTCGTTTCTAGCTTTTCAATTTTTTTTCCATTTCATTCGTTTCATCATCTCCATTTTTATTTCGGTTTCCACGTTTCTTTTTCTCTCATTCTTATTTTTTTTTATTTTAACTCATCATCGTCACGCCCGAAATATTTAGATTGTTCACTTTTTTGTTTGGCTTTCTTTTCCATGATCGCTATTTCTGTTTAGCTCCCCACTTTTTTTTTTTTTTTTCATAATCGTCATTTCCATTTATGTAGCTTTTCACCTTTTTAAAATTTCCTTCGTAATGATTTCATTTGGTTGCCCACCTGATTAGAAATTCCGTTCATCATCGTCACTTCCATTAAGAGCAAGAGGTGGCAAGTCATGGAGTGGAGCAGCGCGCCCTCTGTCGAGGCGGAAGAGTCTCGGATGGCGGAGCACGAAGGAGGGAGCAGCGTACAGGTATTTACGTCCACACGGGTACTTCTGCAGCGATAAATGGCGAGTGTTTGAAAGCCAAGTACCTCCGCTGTACCTCACGCCGGGCTCGCGAATTATTGTAGGAGTAATGGATGGACGTTCATCGACAACTGGGACCTTTTCTATGGCAGGGACACCTTGTACGCCAGGGATGGAGTGCATTTGTCACGCCAGGGTGTTCGTGTTTTGGCCGAAACACTCGAGCGGGAGGTAACTGCACTCCAGCACTTTTTTCGTTAGTCGGGAGGGAAGAAGGGGTAGTGAGGAGAAGGCAAGGGGCAAATTAGTTAAATCTAGAAAGGAAGCTAGCTTAGGGATGGTGAGAAATAGCTTAAGTGTTTACTACACAAATTGTAGAAGTATTCTGAATAAAATAGACTTGCTTAGAGGAATAGCGAGTGTAGAGAAATTTGATATCATTGCTTTAACTGAAACTTGGTTAGATATGTCAGGAAAAGTATTTAATCCAGAGGTTAAGATAGATGGGTATACAATGTTCTATAAAGATAGAGAAAACAGGAGAGGAGGAGGCGTCGCGTTATACGTTAGGGACACATTACAGTGTTGTATGAACAATAGAATTAAAACAGATAACAAAGCAGAGTCGATATGGGTAGATATTAAGGAAGGATCGCAGTCAGTAGTACTAGGGGTAGTTTACAGACCACCGACCAGTACAGAGGAAATTAACACCTCACTGTGGCAGGAATTAAATAGAGCAGGCAGGTACAGTCAGGTATGTGTGGTAGGAGATTTTAATTTTAGGAATATCGACTGGAGTCTGATGGTGGGTAACAAGGAAACAGAGGAATTCCTTAAGGTAATTCAGGATAATTTTTTTAAAACAGGTAGTCGTAGAACCCACAAGAGGGAATAATATTCTAGATTTAATTCTTACTAACAGGGAGGAAGCAGTCACGTAGGTAGAGGTCGGAGGACAGCTAGGTAACAGTGACCATAGGGAAATTAGGTACAATCTAGAATGGGAAGAAACTGTTAGAAACAAAAACACTAGTAAAATACCTGACTTTAGGAGAGCAGATTTTGAAGAATTAAAAAGGTACCTCCAAGGAGTGGACTGGCAAAGGATGCAGGGTGAGGTCAGGTCCGGGACGGAGTTCAGAGAGATAAGGCAGGATGAGGGAGGTGAGGTGAGGCTCCGGAAGGGAAGAGGAAAGAGGAAAGGGGGGAGATAGGTGTGAGTATGTTGGAATGTCAGGTCATGCTGAAATGAGAGAGGTGAGGTCGAGGCGAGTTGATGAGGGAGGGGAGAGGATGGTAGGGGACGAGATGAGGGGAATAGGTGAAGTAAATGTTGATGAATTGTATAAATATTTCGTAGATAAAGTTCATACAGGTCAGTTAGCAAATATCCCGTATAGAACAATAAGATCACAAAAAAATGACCCTAAATGGATGACTGCTAGGTTAAAGCATTATATAGGGCGTACGAGAAGTATATATAAGAGGTTAAGGAAGATTGAGGAAGTTTTAAGGACACAATATAATGAATTAGTTAGAACAGTCAGGAAGTTAACGAGGAAAGCTAAGAACAATTATGAATTGAAGGTAGCCAGCCAGGCGAAGACGGACCCCAAGGGATTTTATCAGGTATACAGGACGAACAATAAGGATACTGTAGGTCCATTAAAGGCAGCAGATGGGGAGCTAGTTAGTTCTGGGGAGGAGATTAGTAAACTTCTGAATGATTATTTTTTAACTGTCTTCACCCAGGAAAACATGCAGGATATGCCAGATAGTGAACAGGTGTTTAGAGCAGATGAGTATGAGAAGCTGACAGATATTTCCATAACTAGGGCGATAGTGGAGCAGGAGATAGATAGGCTAGAAAAGTTCAAGTCACCAGGACCTGATGAAATATATCCCAGAGTACTTAAGGAATGTAAAGAGATTATTAGTGAGCCGTTAGTTTCTGTCTTTAGGAAATCACTGGAGTCGGGTGAGGTACCAGTAATGTGGAGGCAGGCTAATGTAGTACCCATCTTTAAGAAAGGAGATAAAACTTTAGCGTCTAATTATAGACCTGTCAGCTTAACTTCATTTGTAGGTAAAATGTTAGAGTCAATAATAACGAGGAACATTAGGGAACATTTAGACAAACCTAACTTGATAAATCAGTCACAGCATGGCTTCACGAAGGGGAAGTCTTGCCTGACAAACTTGTTAAGTTTTTACAGTAAGGTGTACGAGGCAGTAGATAATGGTGATAGTTATGATATCTTGTATCTGGACTTTAGTAAAGCATTCGACAAGGTGCCCCATCAAAGGCTCCTGAGAAAGGTTAGGGCGCACGGGATAGATGGGAAGGTGTTAGGTTGGATAGGGTCATGGCTTGGTAACAGGCGACAGAGAGTGCTAATAAACGGCTCGAAATCCGAGTGGGGTCATGTCATTAGTGGGGTGCCACAGGGATCAGTATTAGGGCCATTGTTATTTCTAAATATATCAATGACTTGGATAGTGGAATTAATAGTGATGTTAGTAAATTTGCGGATGACACAAAGATAGGTAGATTAATTAGGTCAGAATCGGATGCCATCCCCTTGCAGACAGACTTAGATAGAATGAATGAATGGACGGATAGATGGCAAATGCAATTTAATATCAATAAATGCAAAGTGCTTAGCGTAGGTAGAGGAAACTCACACAATAGGTACACATTAAACACCCAAACTCTGGTAGGTACAGGGTACGAGAAAGATTTAGGAGTTATAGTTAGCTCTGAACTCCGTGTAGGGAAACAATGCATAGAAGCCAGAAACAAGGCAAACAGGGTACTAGGATTCATTTTTAGGAGTGTTAAAAGTAGAAGGCCGGAAGTAATATTAAAGTTATACTTGGCGCTGGTCAGACTTCATCTAGACTACGCTGTGCAGTTCTGGTCCCCACATTACAGGAAAGATATAGGTCTATTAGAATCAGTACAGAGGAGAATGACTAAAAGGATACAGGGGATGAGGAGTATTCCTTACGAAGCGAGGTTGAAGCGGTTAAATTTACATTCTCTAGAGAGACGTAGGTTAAGAGGGGACCTGATAGAAGTCTTTAAGTGGTATAAGGGTTATAACAAGGGAGATGGAAGCAAAATTCTTAGGATCAGCAACCTGGGTAGAACAAGAAATAACGGGTTCAAGCTTGAAAAATTTAGATTTAGGAAGGAGATAGGAAAAAATTGGTTCGCAAATAGAGTGGTAGATGAGTGGAACGGACTCAGTAATTATGTAGTTAGTGCTAGGACACTAGAGAGCTTTTAGAGAAGATTAGACAGGTTTATGGATGGGGATAACAGATGGAAATAGGTAGGTGTGTTTCGTACAGGGACTGCCACGTGTAAGCCTGGTCGCTTCTTGCAGCTTCCCTTATTTCTTATGTTCTTATGTTCTTATGTTCTTATCTCTTTTTCTTTACAACCACGTTTAACAGGATCCCGTGAATGCCGGAGGTGCTGTACTTAGTCCGTGCGGGGAGTATAACAATGCGAGGGTGGTGAGCGTGGAAAAACAGATAAAGTGTAACGCAACGACCAGTAATTTATTATGACATCACCCTGGCAGCTCGCGAGGGTCTGAGGTGCGGGTTTGTGGGAAGCAAGATGACGTGAATGTGAAAAAAAAAAAAAATTTAGTCTCTTATACTTAAAGGTTTTTGCTCTCTCTAGCACTGTTTTCAAAGGTCACAGACGATTGGTCGAGTTCTCACTGGTGTTTTTTTTTTTTTTTCTCACTAATGATGTTAAATCTTTAAGCCGTCATTAGGATCACAGAAACAACCTTTGAAAATCCTAATATTTTTGGCTGTAGCCAGTTACAAAGTGGTTTGGGATGTGTATTAGTGAAGGGTAAGATATATTTGGTATGGAAAGGAACTAATGGCGTGATGTGTTTAAGAATGCTTCAGTTTGTCCACTTTTTTCAATACGAGGTCGCTGTTTGGGATGAGCCTTCTCTGTGTGATTTCATTGTATGTTTCTGCTTCGTGTGTCCCTTTTTGTCTTGCATCCTCCTTCACGCAGTCCACCCACCTCTTTTTTTGGTCTCCTTATCTTTTTCGGTCTTCCCCTCTTTCTTCTCCCAAGTATTTCCATTTCCATTGCCTTCTTTCCAACATGGTTCGCTCCCCCCCTCAGAATGTGGCCGCACCATCTCAGTCTCCTTTCTTGTGCATTGTTTGACATTTCTTCTATTTTTGTTGACCCTCATATATTCATTTCTGACTGTCTTCCCTTGTAACCCCACACAGCAAACTAAAAGAAATCAAGTTTGGGAATACGTAGACTAATAGCAAGTGAGAACATTAGTCAGTGGCAATGTTACTAGGTTTCTTAATCTTCTGGTGCTAAAATTCCCTTGATAGTTATACAGAGAAGAGTGTAAAGCGAGAGTTGGGTGATGTGCACTCCCCACGCTCCTCAAATGCAGGTAGAGTCTCCTCGCGGTCCATCACTACTGCAGACTGTCAGGGAAACGTGACCATAGCGGGGAAGTAATAGAGACGCAGATCCAAAACATCTATTTACTGGATTTGTGTCTGCTGAATTTATTATACTGAGTGGAACTGTTTCTCTCTCTCTCTCTCTCTCTCTCTCTCTCTCTCTCTCTCTCTCTCTCTCTCTCTCTCTCTCTCTCTCTCTCTCTCTCTCTCTCTCTCTCTCTCTCTCTCTCTCACACACACACACACACACACACACACACACACACACACACACACACACACACACACACACATGCACGCAAGCACGCGCAAAGGCAGGCAATGCTTGGTCATATTTTGCTAGAAATAGAAGACAATTTGCTCGCAAATTTGAGGAAAATAAACACAGTTGCTGCATTTCGCCAAGAAAGAAAGAAAATGAAAACATTGTCGGTACGTTGGCAAACATGTATAGAAAATTTTCATGTGTCAATGTTTCTCTCTCTCTCTCTCTCTCTCTCTCTCTCTCTCTCTCTCTCTCTCTCTCTCTCTCTCTCTCTCTCTCTCTCTCTCTCTCTCTCTCTCAGCGCATTCAGATTCATGTTGTGTTAAAACTTTTCATAATTCCTTATTTTTATTTATTTATCTATTTATTCTATCTTATATTTTTAATTTAATTAATTATTTTTTATTATTATTTTATTTATTTTTATTTACTTTAATTTTATTAATTCAGTTATTTATTTATCTTTATTTTTATATATTTATCTATTTTGCGTATGAACAGGATGAACTAGCCTCGCTCATACAGTACAAACACGGAAGGGCAGTGGGCAGCAGACCTGTTGGTCCCTTTGAAGATGTTCGTGACAGGGTACACTATTGAATCGTTAGTGAGAAGAGCGCAGTTTACGACCCTTTGTAGTTAACCCTTTGACTGCCACTTGGTACACCGTTCCCTGATTACCAATCACTCTGAGACATCTTTATCTGTTCTTCAGCCCCATCCAATTTTTTAACTGGGGAGAAATTGCAAAATGTATTCTTTTCATCGCTAAATTTCTTGTAGATGGTAATAAAGACTTCACGCATTGCTTCTGTTGCTGCTAATTGTTTCGGGTCGCAGTGAAAGGATTAATAGAATTGTATCAGCTTGTCAAGTGAGAGAGAGAGAGAGAGAGAGAGAGAGAGAGAGAGAGAGAGAGAGAGAGAGAGAGAGAGAGAGAGAGAGAGAGAGAGAGAGAGAGAGAGAGAGAGAGAGAGAGACCTCTCTCCGAGTCTCTGCCCTGCACAGGATGGCGAACACCCTCGACCCACGGGGCATCCTCACGCTATACAGGGCACAGATACGCCCATGTAAGGAGTACGGTGCCCTGTCCTGGATGTCGAGTGCCGCCACCCACATGCAGAGACTGGATACTGTGCAGCGGCGAGCCCTGCGCTTGGTGGCCACCGATGAGGACCAACACCACCCCATCACCAGTAACGTCACTGGAGCACCGCCGGGACGTGTCGGCACTAGTGGTGTGCCACAAAACTCAGGTGCAGAGGGTCCCTCACCTTGACCCCCTGAGGCTGCTGCCACACACAGTGCAGAAGTGCACCAGAGCTGCAGCCAGTAGCGACAAGCTAGTGAAGGTGCCTCGATCTCGCTCTAGCCAACACCAGCGCACCTACACAGCCAGGACTTCGCGGCAGTGGAACATGTTCACGGTGGCCACGCCCCAAGTGCAGGACATGTCCACGCACCAGGTGAAGCTGGCAGCCCACAGCTGGCGTAGCACGCACCTGTCCCCACTGGTGCTTTAAATTTTTATTATTTTATTGTATTATTGTATTAGCATTATTATCTTTATGTTAAGTATGTATAGTGTTACTCCTGTAAATAATACTATCATAGGCTTTTTAAATAATTCCAGACTCAACGTGGAATTTTAAGCCTTTCTGTAAATATTTGTTTAAAGAGAGAGAGAGAGAGAGAGAGAGAGAGAGAGAGAGAGAGAGAGAGAGAGAGAGAGAGAGAGAGAGAGAGGAGAAGGGGGGCAGACAGACTGACAGACAAACAGACAGGAAAACAGAAAAACAAAACAGACAGCCAGACACTAATTTTTAAGAGCGGCAAAGTGAGTGAGCTTTATTTTATTTTTTCTTTCTTTTTCCTTTTTCTCTTTGACATGTGTAAAGTAAGAAAAAAGGCAGACTGACACACACACACACACACACACACACACACACACACACACACACACACACACACACACACACACAGAGAGAGAGAGAGAGAGAGAGAGAGAGAGAGAGAGAGAGAGAGAGAGAGAGAGAGAGAGAGAGAGAGAGAGAGAGAGAGAGAGAGAGAGAGAGAGAGAGAGAGAGAGAGAGAGAGAGACCTATGTCCAATATGACACTCCCGAAAAGTAAAAAAAAAAAAAAAAAAAAAGATACAGAAGAAGAATCCAGGGGGTTGTCTAGACGCTCCTCTCTTCATGCAGGCCAAGTCGTGGAAAGCAGCAAAACTAGGAACAGGCTGAGAGTTTGTTTGCTACCTGAATGCGGCATGAACCTCAGCTCTCAGCGTTAAATGTGCTCTCATATTTGGGAGCGTGGTGACCTGAAGGTCGTGATTGCCCTGCTGGGGCGTGATAACTTGATAGTTCCTGATCCCTGTAGGTGCTGTCCGAGGCACTTACATGCATGAGGACGCCGAAAACAGTCACTGAGATGGAATGGAGAGACGTAGTTTTAGTGGTGGGCCTCACTCTTACTATACCTGTACTATACCTATACTATACGCTGATGATACCACCCTGCACTTTCCCACGTCTTTTCATAGACGTCCAACCCTTCAGGAGGTAAACATATCACGCAGGGAAGACACAGAACGCTTGACTTCTGATCTTCCTAAAATTTCTGATTGGGGCAGAGCAAACTTGGTATTGTTCAATGCCTCAAAAACTCAATTCCTCCATCTATCAACTTGACACAAACTTCCAGACAACTATCCCCTCTTCTTTAATGACACTCAACTGTCCCCCTCTTCTACAATGAACATCCTCGGTCTGTCCTTTACTTATAATCTGAACTGGAAACTTCACATCTCATCTCTAGCTAAAACAGCTTCTATGAAGTTAGGTGTTCTGAGACGTCTCCAGTTTTTCTCACCCCCCCCAGCTGCTAACTCTGTACAAGGGCCTTATCCGTCCATGTATGGAGTATGCTTCACATGTCTGGGGGGTTCCACTCATACTGCTCTTCTAGACAGGGTGGAATGAAAAGCTTTTCGTCTCATCAACTCCTCTCCTCTAACTGAGTGTCTTCAGCCTCTCTCTCACTGCCGCTATGTTGCATATCTAGCTGTCTTCTACCGCTATTTTCATGCTAACTGCTCTTCTGATCTTGCTAACTGCATGCCTCCCCTCCTCCCGCGGCCTCGCTGCACAAGACTTTCTTCTTTCTCTCACCCCTATTCTGTCCAGCTCTCTAACGCAAGAGTTAACCAGTATTCTCAATCATTCATCCCTTTCCCTGGTAAACTCTGAAACTCCCTGCCTGCTTCTGTATTTCCACCTTCCTATGACTTGAATTCCTTTAAGAGGGGGGTTTCAAGACACTTATTCATCAATTTTTGACCACTGCTTTGACCCTTTTATGGGATTGGCATTTCAGTGGGCATTTTTTTTTATTAGATTTTTGTTGCCCTTGGCCAGTGTCCTTCCTACATTAAAAAAAAAAAAAAATACGTACATGTAGGCTACTTCTCTTGGCAGGGTCTGCTTCGCTTTGTCCTCCATTTGTATTCATTTGTAATTGCGGCACTCATGGACCACTCTGTGTGAGCGCGTGCACCGACTCAAGTCCCACTTTCTGCTGTCAACACACACGCCTCAGAACACTGCTGAGATCAACAAGAGCTGGAGGGCGCGGGAAGCCTGGTTGTGGTGGTGAATGTCGTCCACCTGTTGTTACACTGCCAGTACCTTTAAACGCAATACCCCCAACTGAAAGTGACTCTCACCACTACTACCACCGCCACGGTCACTTACCTGTTAGAAGGTCCGCTGCGGCGACCACGTGGCGGGACTGGCCCTCAACATGTGCCTGGCGGCGCCTCTTAACACATGCCGCGCCATGTCTTCACTGCTGGCGAGGCACTGTGAACCCCGCCGCGCGCGCGTGTATGATTTTGTGTGTGTGTGTGTGTGTGTGTGTGTGTGTGTGTGTGTGTTGGAGCGTGAGAGTAGTAACAAATTCAAGTGTTAATTCAAAGGCCGTATTCATAAACGCTTTGGAATTTAAATAATAAAAATAATAAAAATGATAATAACAATAATAATAATAATAATAATAATAATAATAATAATAATAATAATAATAATAATAATGAAATAAAAACTATTTTCGAACGCCACAAAGATAACTCAGGATTCCGCCATGTTTTCTTCAGCTGATGATGCAGATTCCTTGTTAAACTACTATTAGAGTCATGGAAACACTCTTAAAACCCCGCGAGAGCTTCCGCTAAAGAATATTACGTGGAACTCAGTTAAGAAGCTGAACCGTGTTAGTATAAGGACCTGGGATGCGAGCGATGGGCAGTAGAAGGTCGTCGCGGGAATATAGAGGCTCTGAAGAGTCAAACCAATAGTACACTCCTCTTAGGAACAGTGTATGGATAGGTCTGGTGATGGTGGGGGTGGCTGCGGCGTGGCGGCCAGCTACCGTGCTACTGCTGCTGCGCTCGCTCTGCTCCTCTGAACGCACCCTCTCACAATATCCAAATGATCCAGTTACGCGCTCCTCTCCAGACTCTCTCTCTCTCTCTCTCTCTCTCTCTCTCTGTCGCTTCCTCCCCCAAGCCTCCCACATCCACACCTGTCATTCGTACCTCCTCCTCACAATTTCCTTCCTCCATATTCCTCCTTTCCTTTCTTCCTTCCTCACACAACTGCTTTACTTCCTTCTTCCTCTTTGCCCTTTCCTTTTCTCTGCCACTCTTTTACACACACACACACACACACACACACACACACACACACACACACACACACACACACACACACACTGATATAGATAACGTAACTAAAATATTCAGTTTGCATCTTTTACTATCTCTTGCTATCATCGTTTCTAACACGCTAGCTGCTCTTTTAATCTTGATAACTCCATGTCTTCGTCACTCCCGCGGCCTCCATGCATAAGGCTTTATATTTTCTATCGCCCCTATTCTGTTCTAATGCAGAAGTTAACCAGTATTTTCAGTCTGTTGTCCTTTTTTTGCAGGTAAACTCTAGAACTTTATGCCTGCTTCTGTATTTTCACTACGTACGACTTGAGTTCTTTCAAGAGAAGCTTCAAGGCGCTTATCCTCATTAATCTGGATTTTTTTTTATTTATTTATCTTTTTTTTTTTACTATTGCTTGGGAGCTGGCACCTTCACTGGGCCTTTTCTTTCAGCCTTCTTGTTGTTCTTGGACAGAGCTCTTTGTTCTCCCAGTGTAAGTTGCCAAACTTCAACCCACCAATGGTACGATACATATATTTTCAGCCAAAACTTTCCTCGATAAGTCAGTTATTATTGTCATTGTTATTATTATTATATTAGTTTTTATAGTTTATATAGTTTTTAACATCCACACCCGCATCCCTCAGTTTTGATAAATGAAGCATCCGCATCTCCACCACACTCAAGAAGGATGCGGAGGATATATTTTATACATTACAGTCTACAGAGTACAGAGCTTGCAAAATTGAAGAAAATTACTTAATACATGTTTACTTAATTATCTACTAAATTATACCTTTTATTCATTTCCTCTCAAATTTACACAACCTAATGTGTCAAGAGCTTTGCGGAAGGGCAGAAGGAGGGAGAGAATTTTACATAGTTACTATGTCTCATGTAAATATGTAAAAGTATGTATGTATGTACTGTTTAATATGAATAAGTAATTAAGTATGAAGGGAAGCAGCCTGAGAGAGAGAGAGAGAGAGAGAGAGAGAGAGAGAGAGAGAGAGAGAGAGAGAGAGAGAGAGAGAGAGAGAGAGAGAGTACCCATCCCGCATCCTGGTAACACACACATGTAACTGAAACACGTCATAAAAACTTAAAATTACAAAATGCAGTATTGTGCAGCAAAAAAACAGCTCCCATCTAGCAATAATTGGTGTTATATAGTGATTTTATACCAAAACCTTAACACATCCGCATCCGCATCCGTATATGTTAGGATGTCATAATTTGATATCTGCATCCACATCCACTATTTGACAGAAACTGATATTCGCATCCGCAAAATATGTACACATGACATCCGCGGATCTCTGAATTCCGACATCCGATACATCTCTAAACGAGTCACTCAGCAACCTTAACAGGGCTGAGATTCACTAACGGTCCCAACTTAAGAAGAAGTTTGTGCGAAAAGAAAGATGTATGAACTCTCCCTTAAGCGATTCATTAATGTTTCTTAAGTCCGCCATCTTGGACTATTTTTTTTGTAGCTGTTTCACACTTTTGCCGGTAGGCGGCGATAGTGCATTGTTGACATTTTTTTTTCAGGCAATGCCAGTGTTTTTGACATATTAGCATCTTAATCACAAGATACAAAAGATAAGAGCGATAGTGAAGCCCAAGAGACCCTTGCCTAGTTCATAGTGCGGAAAAAGTAGCTGTCATAATGCGAGAAGTACTTAAGAGGAGGAGTGTAGTAGTGGGGAAGCTGGACGACACTGGTCACCAAGGAAACCAAGAAAGACGCCTGGAAGCCGTGAATGAAGCCCTCCATGGTGTCAACCAAGCTCATAGAGGAAATGAGAAGAGATTCTCTGACTTTCGCTCCATTGTGAAGAAAATACAAGATGCAAGAAAGGAAATGGGCAGAACAGGTAAGCTTACCTCTATTGTCAGTTTGAACTATGTAAACTGAGGAAAGGAAATTTGGTGATGCATGGAAGAGGCTTTTATGGGTTGTTGGTCTGTTTTTCTAATGGCAAAAATAACAAGTTAAGCCTGACCACATCAGGTTTAACATGATGAACAGACAACTCATGTAATGTGATTTAATATACCTTACAGTGGGGTGCTGACCTGACTAGAGCAACTACTTTGTGTATAGCAACAATATAGGAATAGATACTGCAGTACCACAGTAGTGAAGGGGTTATACTTTATGTTGTGAGTATTGTAGTTTAAGTAGCATAATCTTGGACAGACCTGGCAAAATGCTTGATATTTGAAAGAAAAAAAAATCATGTTAGACAAAGTTGTACATAAGCTGCACTTACGTAATTAAAAAAAGACATATGGAGTAGACAGGGAAGGCAATGAAATGAACCACAAGTTCTGGAGTGATTGGAATGTTCGATAGAGTGAAAGCCCTTCACAGAGATGCCGCTGCATGTATAAAGATTTAAGGATAATTATGAATTCCATCATTTGGCTATTGGTATCTACCACAAGAAAAATATTACCAAAGTTTTTCATAATTTTAACAGTGCATCGTAGATTTTGTGTTGGTTAAGTTAGCAAGTATTCAATCTACGTATTATACTTAAGGGCAAAAATATATGGATGATAATATCTTGTAACTAAGCCAAGCATATGATGCAATGGTATATAAAGAAGATAAAAAAAAAAGAAAATGATAAGTAAGTAAATACAAAAAATGAGGTGGTAGATGAGATTGTAGCAGAGGAATGAATTTTGTGTGATCAACTGGTTGAGTTTAACTCCATAATTATCAATGAAAATAGATGAGTGAATGTTTTGAAATTAATATTGGCATTCCTTGTTATATACTAGTTTTTACCTAATTTTCTCAAAAGGAGCATTAAATGAAGCATTTAAGCATTATGTTTTTCTCTGAAACATTTTTTTTTTCACTTTACCAAGCCACCAAACATATATATATATATATATATATATATATATATATATATATATATATATATATATATATATATATATATATATATATATATATATATATATATATATATATATATATATATATATATATATATATATATATATATATATATATATATACTAGTAGAATTACCCGGCGTTGCCTGTGTAAAATTTATCACAGAAAATTCTACCACATACTGAAAGAATCGGTAGGTTGATGGGATTCAACTCCAAGGTGACAATGAATGCTCCATTTATACCTCTTCCATCCATCAATAATCAAGCCAACAATGAGTGTTTGGCACCACCATAAAAAAATGGGTTACGGTATACCTGACGCCACCATTAAGAACTGGGTTACGGTGACAGATTTTCCTCAACAATCTAACGGTTTTGGGTTGGAGGTAGTTAAGACATACCCTATGTCATTCCCCGAGTGAAGGGAAACTCCCCTACCGAATTTCATCACAATCAGTTCGATGTTTTTTCCGTGGAGAGCGGACACACCCACACACAGACAGACAGACAGACAGTGTTTTATTATATATAATATAATATAATATATATATATATATATATATATATATATATATATATATATATATATATATATATATATATATATATATATATATATATATATATATATATATATATATATATATATATATAATTTCTTTTCAGCGAATATAACTAGTCTTTAATTTTTACAGGTGGATGACAGTACGCAACCCTAAAGTTGAATGAAAATGAAGAAGTAATGGCCACTTTAATCTAGGACTCTGCCGTTAGTGAGCAGATGCCAGAGTGCCAGGAAAGTTTTCATTCTAAAAGTCTAACGGATCAATTTCTTCAGTTGTCATCAGTGATACTCAGGTTAATGTTTGTAAACATGGTTTTGTTTTGAGATGCAGTGTTGCATGTGCAATATCTGCAGCTGCATGATAGGTTTTTAAGTAAAAAATATGTGGATAGCACGCAGCCATCAGTTACTTTTAAAGAATTTTTGTTTCAGTGTCAGTTCGGATTTTTCAATGTTTACTATGTAATTGTTAAAGAGTGGGATTTAAGACAAATTGTGCGGATCACTGACATAATGAAAAACATGATATCGCAGATCGAAAGTAAATAGATTGTGGTATTGGTTTTTATGAAGATTTATTTATTTTTAATCATTTACAGCAACTTCGGAAGAACCTTTTCTGGTCATTGAGCATGTGCATAGTAGTGCACCTCGATTACCACATCTAGGCACAACTGTAGTAGTAGTAGTAGTAGTAGTAGTAGTAGTAGTAGTAGTAGTAGTAGTAGTAGTAGTAGTAGTAGTAGCAGTAGTAGTAGTAGTAGTATACTGGGTACAACTTGCCGTGAAGACAAGAGCTCCACCTCTGGGACCTACCATAACAGGCTCCACCTGCAGTTCACTGTGATTGGCTGATGAGGTGAGGTGATGTAATTTAAGTGGAAGAAAACATAAATAATCCTACGAAAATTAACTTTTTATCTGCTATCAATATGCTATACACTAGTATATTACTATACACTATACCAGAGGTGTCAGGCACGCGGCCCACAGGCCACATGCGGCGCATCTGCTCCTCCAGTCTTCCAGTCGGCCTTCCTTATATTTACATGATTAATTAATCTAGTCTTTCGTCTCTTAAGGTTATCACTTATAGTATTAATCAGATCGCTTTCTGTCTTTGTACGTAAGACATATTTATCATGTATGAAACAACGTCCTTTTCGACGCGTCGACTCCTTACTGTACAGGTATCAAACGTGAACGTGACGCGGCAGGCTCTTGCTTCACCCAGCCTTCGAGCACGAAAAACTAGTCTTGTATTGTCCCTCGAGTCAGGTGGATTGTTGGAGCGTTATGTATATCCAGTATCTCATATACAAACTTATTTTGAATACCATAATCATGTTTTCAAAGAAAAGAACAGTTAATGAAGAACATCGTGTAATACAGGAAAAATTTTTTTTTTTTTTTTTTGCTGCAGTGAATAGAAAACCAACCAGTTTGATTTGTAACCAAAATACAGCTGTGGCGAAGGAATATAACATTCACGGGCATTACGTAAGTACTCATGCTTCGAAGTATGATGAATATAGAGGAAAGTTGCGTGAAGGAAAAGTTAGGGAGTCACAGTCACTCAAAAAGCAGCAGACAGTGTTTAAAAGTGTTCAGCAAGCCAATGATGCTGCAGTTCGGGCAAGTTATAGGATTTCACAAGAAATAGCTATATCATCGAAGCCCTTTTCGGAGGGCAACTTTATAAAGAAATATGTGTTGTTGGCCGCAGATGTTGCCCTGAAAATTGTCAAGCGTTTGCAAACACAAGTGTCTCAAGAAATACAGTTTCAGATGGAATCAATGAATTATCAGAAAATCTTAACAGTCAGCTCAAGGAGAAAGTTGCTAAATTTGTAGCATTTTCTGTAGCAATTGATGAAAGTACAGATGCAACTGACACAGCACAATTTGCAGTTTGCATACGTGGTGTAGATGAAAATATGCAGGTAACTGAAAAATTTGTGAAACTGGTACCAATGAAGGGAACAACAAAGGGGGATGATATATTTTTGAATTTGGTAGGTGCACCAGATAAAATAGGTGTTGACTGGATAAAAACTGAGTCTGGCAACTAATGGAGCATCTCAAATGGTTTGTAAAAAAAATTTGGCTTGGCAACTAAGTTAAAGAAAAACTACTAGCTGTGAACACAGACCATCAACTTCACAGTGTTCCTTGCATAATTCATAGAGAAGTGCTTTGCAGTAATACATTAAAGATGGATCATGTCATGGGTGTTGTTATTAAAGCAGTGAACTTCATACATGCATGAGGTCTAAACCACAGACAGTTCAACAGCTTATTGGAGGAAATTCACACTCACGGGTGAACTCTGCTTTATCACACTGATGTTCATTGGTTAAGCCGAGGAGTCGTGCTGAAGCACTTTTATGAATAAAAAAGTTAAATACAGAGGTTTATGCATGAGAAAGAAAGGGATATGCAGAAACTGAGAGACAAGGAATGGGTTCAAGATCTAGCTTTCGTGGTTGATATGACAGAACACTTGCATTACCTGAATAGAAGGCTGCAAGGTCGCAATAAATTGGTGACAGATTTACATGACTTTAATCGTGCCTTTGAGCTGAAGCTTAAACTTTTCGTACGCCAACTAGCAACAAGTAATACTGCACATTTTCCAACACTGAAGTCCCTGCAAGACGCACCTGAGTTTCATGGCGATATCAAGACTGAAAAATGGTGCAACAAGATTTCCAAGTTAGTGAGCGAGTTCGGAGAAAGATTTGCAGACTTTAAAAACCTTGAGCATGATTTTTCTATTTTCCGCAACCCTTTCTCTGTTAGTGCTGATGAGGAACCAGAACAGTTTCAGTTAGAACTAACTGAGCTCTAGTGTAATTCTGTGTTGAAGGATAAGTTTTCAACTGTTGATATTGAAACGTTTTATCAGTATGTTGGGCCAACATATCCGAATTAAATGTTTGGCCTCAAAGATTATATCAGTGTTCGGCAGTACCTATGTCTGCGGACAACTCTTTTCTGTGGTGAACTTGAATAAGTCTCGAATCAGGTCTCAACTACCTGATGAACATCTCAACTCAACACTGAAGGTAGCCACTGCTCAATCCTTAGTGCCAAACACTGATGCACTTGTACAGGCCAAGAGGTGACAAGCTTCTGGGAGCAGCATTACTGCAAATTAAGGGAAATAACTGGTTGATTTCCTTTGCACCTTTGTTTTTAAATTACACCTGAACACGAGTGTAGATTAAATCCACCTTTATTATTATTATTATTATTATTATTATTATTATTATTATTATTATTATTACTATTATTATTATTATTATTATTACTATTATTATTATTATTATTATTATTATTATTATTATCATTATTATTATTATTGTTATTATGTTTTATCATTATTATAATACCCCCTCAGATAAGTGGTATCGATCTGCTCATAATTATCCGGCCCGCGTACTGTATACTCTGATGAAATGTGGCCCGCTGGGGTAAATGAGTTTGACAACCCTGCATTATACAGTATTACTCATTCAGTTACACGAGGATTGCTATCCGTCCGTACTTACAGAGAGATGTACGCTCTAGGCAATTACCTGTCGGTAATCGTCTCAACTAAGGTACCGGGATCACCGCGGATATGTGGATGTGTCCCTGATGGATATCAGGTATATACCCGGGTACTGGTCCTGGGTAATTCGGGTAGACCAAGTCGGTTACCCGTACTCACGATTACTTGAGATTCCATACTTGGTCCATCCCTACTACTGAGAGGTGAGCGTGGGAGAATTTGTTGGCTATTCGAGCCAGCTATATGAAAGGGGAATAGAATGGCGGACAACAACATGCCCCTTGAGGAGCCAGAACCCTCTAAGGGAAGGAAAAGTGTACATAATCCTGTAGAGCTGAAGAAAAACTTAGCTAAAAGACGAAGGAATGGGAGAAGCACAAGTGAGCAGGTCTACAGGCCGCCAGGTACAGGCGCGGGTAATTGGGCCTCCCTGTGCTGATGGGTGCTATGATAAAATTACATTGCCGATAACCACAGTTTTGCACAGGGAATTTTGGGCCATCGGTAATTTTGCACTACAGAATGCCTACATACAGAAGCACTTGTATAAAAAGCCTGTCAAGCGTCGCCGCCCTGTGCAAGAACCCAACGAAGCTAGACGGCGGAGTTGCACCTTAGAATACACACTTGCATACGTTGACCAAACCTACACCGTTTGCAAAAAGGCTTTCCTTGGCATTTTGGCTGTAAGTGAAATCCATGTTAAAACAGCCTTGAAAGCTGTCACAGCTTATATATATATACACACACACACACATATATATATATATATATATATATATATATATATATATATATATATATATATATATATATATATATATATATATATATATATATATATATATATATATATATATATATATATATATATATATATATATATATATATATAGTTGTGTGAAAAAGAAATATCAGTTTATGACCACAAGAGAGAGAGAGAGAGAGAGAGAGAGAGAGAGAGAGAGAGAGAGAGAGAGAGAGATCTGAGTGGTCCTCTGTCCTCACACTGGGATTTCCTTGACTCCTCTTTCTCTTCCTGCTTTTTTGCGTGTGGTTTATTCGTTTCTTTCTCCTGCTTGAGTTGCGCAATTCATGATTTCCGTGTTCTAATATTCTTGGTGTTTTGTATCATTATTCACTAAAAGAAGTTGTACTGTAGTGCTCCACTTGACCGAAATCTTGATGTGACTGGCACGTAATGGTAGTTTGGAAGCATAACAAACAAACAAACAAACATTGCGTACATGACCAGTACTCGGTATGAGCCGAGGGGTGTGTCGTGGACACGCTGCATCCGCCCGGAGCCTGCTTAAGGATGGACCTTGACGCAAGACGAATACAAATATCTCTTTTGGTAATAAGACTTTTTGGCTTAACTTCTTGTAGAAAATACTACTCGCAGCAAAGGAAGGAAAACTAAGCAAACAAAGTTTTACTCGTAAATCAAACCCAGAACTCTCCATGAAAACTTACAGTAAAGTTAACCATGAAGTTCACGAGTCGGTCCTTGTCCTTGTAGATGCGGCAACACTGTGCATCTACCACAGATAAACGCGATCATATGCCACTGCCAGTGTGAAGCCAGCGGTTAGCCGTAGAGGTGTGTCCACAGCGTTCTAAGACTTAACTAGTAAGTGTGTGTGTGTGTGTGTGTGTGTTTTATTTGTGCTTTTGATACTGCAAACGATATTAAAAAGAAAAAGTAGCAAACTTATTTCGCATATCTGTTGTAAAAAGAATAGAAGTCGTGAAGTCAATTGATTGCTACATACATACATAAGGTGTAAAGTTTGAATGAGTGGGGAATAAGACATGTTTGGAAATCAATATAGCTGACATGAGAGACTCGCAGACTAGGAAGTGCTATGGCTTCAGAAAAGGATAGTTGAGAAAAGATATGTACCCGCACCGGCAGGGCTTCATTAGGTCTCAGGTGATCTCTTATACTGATCACACCTATCATCGTAGGGTCGAGAAAATTCAGTTCTTTCTCTCTGACGTTTATTGATGAGGTAGGCACGACCGTAAAGGCGGTGTCACACTAGCACTTTTTCCGTCGATTAATGCGATTTCCGTCGATTTTTTTTATCGTTCCGCTGTTTGGAGTATTTTCCTTGCCTGTGGGTCGATAAAGCAGACTGGCGACCTCCACTTAGTGTGACCTGGAGTTACGACCTTCATGAATAGGGTGCAGAAATCACAAGGGACTCTGTACACCCGTCTGTGAGTCCTGCACCGAGTCCATCAAAGAGTGAAGAGTGAAGCTAGTGTAGGTGCGGCAGCTTGGTGAAGGGGCTGGGAATTGTAGTCATATCAATATATATATATATATATATATATATATATATATATATATATATATATATATATATATATATATATATATATATATGAAATGAAGGCCTGTTGCACCGGCAGCTCTTCATTAACTCTCAGGTGTTGTACTGATCACACACATCATCATAGGGTAAAGGAAAGGCAGTTTTTCTCTCTGACATTTATTGATAAGGTAGGCGTAACCGTAATAACTGCAAACAAGTTCTCGCTCTCAATTTCTTTTAAAATAACATTATACACTAGTATAAAACACTTTCAACATATTACAGTATTCATTAACAACATATGCAATCAACTTGGCATTATGATATTCAGATTTTACTATAAAATTACTTTCCTGTCTTCGAGCGCGACTTGGCCGTGAGGGACGCCAGCAGTGGTTCACAACACACTATTATCAAGTGAGTGTCTGCCTGGGGCTTTATATAGGATTGAGTACTGATACGTACATTACATGTGTTTTCATGCAAGTAAGAAACTATTGAACACCTCATTTATGATTACGGATGACTAATGATGCGAGACACATAGACTTTATGTACAGTAACAGAAGGAGCATCCCGAAAATTTGTCGGTTTTGAGTTAAAGCTGCCATGAGAAAGGCACAACCTTCCTTTGCAAGAAGGCATAGGTAGTAGACATCTGCAGAAACGATAATTATATCTGTATCTTGTCCTGTCGCTTCAATCCCTCCTCAGGATCCCCATAAGCGAAGGTGCCTCTGGCGTTTTGCCTCTGGTAGCTGGGGGGACCTGAGGAGGTATTTTGCTGATTTTCCTTGGAATGACTACTGCATCTGTGTCAGAGACCCGTCTTAGTGTGATGAGCGCATAACAGAGGTGATAGTGTCTGGCATGGAGGCGTACATTTCTCACTCCTTTTCTCATCCTAAAACCTTTTAAACCTTGGTTTAACACAGCTTGTTCTCGTGCTATACATGATAGAGAGGTGGCCCACAAAAGGTACTTAAGCCTTCCATCACCCAGTATGGGTTCTGTCAAGGCCGCTCAACTGGTGATCTTCTGGTTTTCCTTACTGAGTCTTTGTCATCCTCTTTTAGAGATTTTGGTGAAACTTTTGCTGTTGCCTTGGACATATCAAAAGCTTTTGATAGATTCTGGTACAAATCTTTGATTTCCAAACTACCCTCCTACGGCTTCTATCCTTCTCTCTGTAACTTCATCTCAAGTTTCCTTTCTGACCGTTCTATTGCTGCTGTGGTAGACAGTCACTGTTCTTCTCCTAAATCTATTAACAGTAGTGTTCCTCAGGGTTCTGTCCTGTCACCCACTCTCTTTTTATTATTCATTAATGATCTTCTAAACCAAACTTCTTGTCCTATCCACTCCTACGCTGATGATACCACCCTGCACTTTTCCACGTCTTTTCATAGACGTCCAACCCTTCAGGAGGTAAACATTTCACGCAGGGAAGCCACAGAACGCTTGACTTTTGATCTTTCTAAAATTTCTGATTGGGACAGAGCAAACTTGGTATTGTTCAATGCCTCAAAAACTCAATTCCTCCATCTATTAACTCGACATAACCTTCCAGACAACTATCCCCTCTTCTTCAGTGACACTCAACTGTCCCCCTCTTCTACACTGAACATCCTCAGTCTGTTCTTTACTTATAATCTGAACTGGAAAATTCACATCTCATTTCTAGCTAAAACAGCTTCTATGAAGTTAGGTGTTCTGAGACGTCTCCGCCAGTTTTTCTCACCACCCAGCTGCTAACTCTGTACAAGGGCCTTATCCGTCCATGTATGGAGTATGCTTCACATGTCTGGGGGGTTCCACTCATACTGCTATTCTAGACAGGGTGGAATCAAAAGCTTTTCGTCTCATCAACTCCTCTCCTCTAACTGTCTTCAGCCTCTCTCTCACCGCCGCAATGTTGCATTTCTAGTTGTCTTCTACCGCTATTTTCATGCTAACTGCTTTTCTGATCTTGCTAACTACATGTCTACCCTCCTCCCACAGCCTCGCTGCACAAGACTTTCTTCTTTCTCTCACCCCTATTCTGTCCACCTCTCTAACACAAGAGTTAACCAGTAATCTCAATCATTCATCCCTTTCTCTGGTAAACTCTGGAACTCCCTGCCTGCTTCTGTATTTCCACCTTCCTATGACTTGAATTCCTTCAAGAGGGAGGTTTCAAGACACTTATTCATCAATTTTTGACTACTACTTTGACCCATTTCTGGGACTGGCATTTTAGTGGGTTTTTTTTCTTTTTTTATTGGATTTTTGTTGCCCTTGGTCAGTGTCCTTCCTACATAAAAAAAAAGCTTGTAAAGCGATTTGCGACCATCTAGACTGTTTACTGAGATCGAAAGTTGCTTTCTCTTTGTCAAAATATTGTCAATGTTCAGTCTCGGAGCGTAGGAGAGGCAACCTCGCCTCACTGGCTGGGCAATTACCGCGGCCTGCGCCACTGCCCCAGCCAATCAACGCGAGCGTGGGAATCTTGGCGCACTAGTATCAATAAGTGGCTGTCTCTTTAAACACTGGGATTTAATTTTGTGCTTATTACACAGATTTTGCAGGAAATACAGTGCCAAGATGAGTGATAGCAGCAGTGAAAGTGAGATGGAGGTGCCAACAATCTCTCAGAAGCAGCAGAAGCATGTGGAACAGTGGAAAACAATAACAAGAAAGCGTAAAAGAGATAGAGCCAAGACTTACAATTCACAGCATGATGTAGCTGTGGTGGTAAAGCAAGTTGATCCTGCTTGTAATTGCTACCAAAGTGCTATGCGTTGGTGAGCAATGACTATATGAAAGTGCTTTTGAAAAATCACTGGAGTCTGGGGTTACATGATAAACAAACAACTTATTTGACCTCTTTTGTATTAATAATAATAACAATAATAATGATAATATATATATATATATATATATATATATATATATATATATATATATATATATATATATATATATATATATATATATATATATATATATATATATATATATAATGAATAAAGTGAAGCTGCCTGGGAGCCGCGTGTCTTTGCCCAAGGCTGACAGCAGATTGACTGGTGACCAGAGAGATAGTGCTTAAGGTCAGGCTGGGGCCCACCTGGCCAGGCCACGTGGGGCCCGGATGCCCAGAGACGATGCATCAGGTCACCGGCAGGCGAGCTGGAATGGTCAGAGGCTGGCTCAGGTCCAAGAAGAAGTCACATCACGAGGAGAAATGAAATGCGGAGTGGGGGGTGCGGAGTGTCCACACCAGAACAATATATATATATATATATATATATATATATATATATATATATATATATATATATATATATATATATATATATATATATATATATATATATATATATATATATATATATATATATATATATATATATATATATATATATATATATATACATTTTTTTTTTTCTTTTGCTGTATACCATTATGTAAATGTCAATCACTAACTAATGCAGAAATGTTTTTTGCTCTAAAACCTAACGTAATAAAAGGAAATGTAACCTATGCATAGGGATACTTCTGTGTCTGTAAGGAGAAGTCTCTGGTTGGTACCATTGGCTACAACCTGTGTTTAATACGAGAGTGTAGTGGTTGTAATGTTCTTGTAGTTGTGGACATTACTACATATGAGTGCTTTATATAACACAGGTATATTTCTTGTGTACAGGTGGGATGGCTGACGGATGGAACCACAAGTATGTGGTGGAAGAATCACAACGGAGACAGGAGGTGAGTATTAAGGGAGGCAGAGAGAAACAGATTCCTGGGAAGGCGATATAGATCCTGGTGGAATACCGGTGACATGACAGCGTGGGCCGGTGCATGGATAATCACCCCTAACTAATGCGAGATGTTGGTGTTCTTTGGCTTTTGCGTGTATTGTGTAATTCCTGAAGGGTTGGACGTCCGGGAAGAGACATGGGAAAATGCAGAGTTATATCATCAGTGTATGTATGGATTGGACAATGACTATGGCTTATATTACTGATCAACAATTGAGAGTGGGTGGTGGGAGAGAACCTTGAGGAACACCACAGTTGTTGGATTTAGGAGAACAGTGACCATTTACCATAGCAGTAATAGAACAATCAGAGAGGAGGTTGCAGAGAGAAGATAGAGTAGAAGGATAGTTTATTATAAAACTCTATCAAAAAGTTTCATCAAAATTCCTAAAAGTGGATGACCAAGATTCATTGAGGAAGGCCAGATCACTAGTAGAACAGCCATGACAGAATCCATTCTAGTGATCAGACATAAGGTTGTGCAGTAATAGATGTTTAAGGATCTTCCCGCTAAGAATAGTTTCAAAAACTTTAGAAAAACAGGAAATTAATGTAGTAAGATGGTAGTTTGGAAGATTAGGCTCCGACATTCACCTTTTTTTAGGAAAAAGCTGAATGTCAGCAAGCTTCCAGCAGGAAGGCAATGATCACATTCATCCAACATGAAATGCAGGAGGGTTGTGTCAATCATAGTTAAAGATTACTGTCCAAACCTCCTCAATCCCTCGTGGTCCAAACTCCAAGATTTCCCTATATCTGATGGCTTTGGAAGACATGATACAGAAAGAGCCACACCTTCCCCGTGGCTTCAGGAGGACAGACGACACAACTGAGTTCTGAGTTATCTGTCCTACCTTTCAGACTGATGACCCATTGCTGAGAGATCTTTTATCTGAGATGCGAAATCTGAACATGGGAGGTAATGCTGGTGGTGACTTAAAGCATGATCATGAAGCAGCTGGTGGTAACTTCAAGGATGATCGTGAGTCAGTTGGAGGTAAGTTCTTTCAATTACAGACCTAAAGTGTCTTAATTATTTCTCTAATGTTCTCTGTATAACTATTGCAACATTCACGGTCTTAGATTTAACTTTCAGTATTTGGAGAATCACCTTGCCTCCAAATTCCACCTTCTATTACTCAAAAACTCACGTGTGTGTGTGAGGTCACATGCAGCAGACGTTTTTTGTTTCCTCGTACCTCCTCTATCCTTAATCTGAGTCCAAAACTGGTTGCTGTGACTATGTACATAACAATATAATTTCCTCTTATACTCACGCTGTTGAATCTTCATAATTTTCCACCATCTTGCTTAGATGTCATTATCATTTTCATAAACTTCACATGTGCTGTTTATATCTCACCTGTCTGATTATGTAAAGTTCTTTGACTGTTTGACTCCCATATTGGAGCACATTGTCAACCATTTCCCTCTTGCTGAATTTTATATACTTAGAGCTTTAAGTGTTCACCACCAAATTCGGCTATCAGCTTCTTTTACTGACCATCCTGGTGAACAAGCCTTCAACTTACTGTTAAACAGACCTGGAGCAATTAGTGTGGCACCCCACCGACATTCTGACTGTCTTGGGGATACGCCCAACATTCTCTAGCTTTCCCTATCCTTTATACTGTCAAACTTTTTTCATATTGTCATACTGTCAAATTTCTTCCACTCACAATCTTATTTTGTTACTATCTTCTGAGCGTGGCCGTTGTGAGAATTCCTGTCTTGCTCTGCCACACTTATCATGATACTCATCTTTCTGTCTAATATGTGATCTAATACTTTAGAATTGATATGAATACAACGACTTCTTTAAAAAGGATGAAAAATTTTATTTAGATATTATTTACAGATCTTGTCTAATATGTTAACTATTTGATGTTTCAGAATAAATATGAATACATCGACTTATTCAATAAGGATGAAAAATATTATTTAAATATTATCTCGAGCATAAATCCTGACTCCCGAGGAATGCATTGTCGAATCCTTTACTGATTCAAATTAATAACATACATTCATTACGTTCCCAAAGTAATGATAAACCCATACCAAGCAGCAATTGACAGGTTGCTTGAATATTGAGTATGACCCCCGACGAGAATACAAGACAAAAAAAAATAACAACAGTATACACGAGAGCCATGAATCAAACAGGAATTACTCATGGACAAGCATACTAGAATAATATAAATGAACTCACAACACAGCCGCACTTTTCTCCAACAGAGGCCCGAATAACACAGAGAAGACCATCTTCCACCAAGACAAACTGGTAGGCAATGGGCAGCAGCCATTCCACAAGCTGCAGGAATACTATGCAACTCTATACAGTACTAATAACCTAAACTTCGAACAGGGAAATATAAAAATCTTAATTAGATATAATGGCTAAACCAACACACACATCAGCCAGCAGCATACCTAAATTATTACAATAAGTTCATTAATTCTAAGCAGTATACCTCAGAAAGCTACTTCAAAATAACACACACTACGTACGTTAACGTTAGTGCAAAACATACAACAACCCTCGGTGCACAGACTACAGACGAGTCACCAACGTTCACGTGAACACTTCATACTAGCTTAAATATTATGGTTCGATCAATAATGAATCATAAGTACATAGAGGGACCAAGTACGTCCCGATGATCAAAGGACAATTCAGTAGTTCCTACGTTCATTCATAATATATGTGATAAACATCCTTGCCTAACATTAAAAGTCGAAATGCATGTCTCCACTATTATCAACTAACAGTACAAGTAATAAACATATACAAATTTATGCACATATAGATAGATATATACATACAGGTGTACATGCACAGGTATATATTCTTGCGTGTTGCATTTTATGGCTTACCATAATCACAATACAAATAATGAAAATGATTTTGGTATGTATACTAAGAGTACAACAGTTGAGAACGCTGCTTTCCGAGGTTGTCAATACCTTGCGGTGACCGGCCATGGCGCACACCACAGGTCAGGTGGAGGCAGGTAACCGAGATAACTTCCTCTCTGACTACCGTCTACAATGAGACTTCCCCACCCATACCTGCCATGCACCCTCATGAGTTTTACACACGCGAAAAAAAAAAAAAAAAAAAAAAATACAGCGAAAATAGTAATTTCTTAAAAGAAAAGGGCAATAGAAGACCTCTAATCAAGAGTAGTTACTCAAACATCTACAACCATCAACAAAAGTGAAGCAATAGCTGTCAAATCTGCACCAGGTACAAGCTTGTGTGACACAGATGTCACTAGAACAGCCTACGTATACTTACATTATCAACAAAAAACTGCTGTACAACAATGACAAATTTTAACGAGAGAGAGAGAGAGAGAGAGAGAGAGAGAGAGAGAGAGAGAGAGAGAGAGAGAGAGAGAGAGAGAGAGAGAGAGAGAGAGAGAGAGCAGGAGGCAGGAGGGCACCAACGACCACTCAAAAGAAAGAAAAGGCCAGTAACGAGACAGAACCTCCTCTCGGAGAGAGAGAGACAGCTCCACTACCTCGGCAGGGATTGGAGCAACATCACCAGTCCAGGCGTCCTCAGAGCAGCAGTCCACGTCACACGCCAGAGCAGCGCCCTAGGAAGGTGTGTGAATACTGCCGAGGGCGCTTCCACTCAGGCTTGGATTGCCGTGTGAGGGCTGCCGACGAGAGGCAACAGGAGCTGGTGCAGGCAGTGAAGCAGAGTGGCCAGGAAACGTTACTCGCGCTGAGAAACGTTGCTTGGCAGCTTCAGCAGCCTGCTTCACGCCAGAGGCTGGCCGAGCCCCGACCGGTAACCCCTATAGTGCCGCCAGCTTCCCAATTCCCCTCGCCCCTTGCCCCTCACCCCTATGGCTTCCAGTATGGAGCAGCTCCCCAACACTATCCAGCGATGCTACAAGCCGCCCAATAGTGAACTTAAGATAGTGTCGGTCAACGTGAGAGGCTTCCATAGGAACATTGGTGAGATCACTCACAGTGTTATCATTAAGAATAATGTAGATTTAGTGTTCGTGTGTGAGACCTTTCTCGATTCCAAGGTGCCAGATAATTATGCCCGAGTTAAAGGGTATTCGGCCTGGGTAAGGAAAGACCGCTCTACACAAGGCGGGGGCGTGGCCTTCTGCTACAAAGAGACGGTCAGTGCTCAGGTGGTAGAGCCTCGCATGCCCGTGCCCGGGAAACTTGAGCTCCTGGCATTAAAAATAACGAACAGTGACGGGAAAGGTTTGTTGTGTGTGGGCTGCTATCGGCCTCCATTGCAGGGAACAGTGTTGCTAAGACTACCTGTCAGAAAACTTGGACACCTTCATGACGGCCAGTCAGTGTGACAGTGTGGTAGTGATTGGCGACCTGAACCAGCACACGGTGAGAGACGTTTTTAACTCCCTACTGGTTGTGCACGACATGCACAATTATGTCACCTTCCCCACGCACAGGTCTGGGTCATTCCTGGACCCAGTAGTGACGGACCTCCCTCCCCACACAATACAGTGTTCTCCACTCGACTTTGTGGGCACCTCAGACCACGTGGCTGTCCTCACCAGGATACAATTCAGACACCACGAGAGGGGAGCTTTACCCGCACCCTCTGGAGGTGGGAGGCTGCCGACTGGGAAGCCCTCCGTGCCGCCCTGAGGACCACAGACTGGGGAGACGTGCTGCGTGGCGACGCTAACCAGCAGGTGAGGCGGCTCACCCAGCTGCTCCACGCCCTGCAGGCCCGCTGGGTGCCGCACTCGGACCACAAAACCAAGGCATCAGACCAGCCCTGGTTTGGCCCTGCGTGCCGCTCTGCCTCTGATGCCAAGCACCGAGCCTGGCGTGCTCTTAAGAGACACCCCACTGCCAGGAACAGGTTAAGGCACCGAGAGGCAACAATGCACATGAATACCACGCAAACATGGGTAGTGGAGCAGTGGAAAGCTAACCTCAAGAGTAAGCTAAGGGGAGGCCAGGTTGGTTGTAAACAATGTAATCCGTAAACACATATGATGTAGATTTGTATAAATAAAAGAATAAAGAGAGAGAGAGAGAGAGAGAGAGAGAGAGAGAGAGAGAGAGAGAGAGAGAGAGAGAGAGAGAGAGAGAGAGAGAGAGAGAGAGAGAGAGAGGCTGGAAGGTGAAAGTGAGGGTACTTTCAGATCTTCCTAGGCGTGGTACAAGTAGATTTGGCAGGCCAGCGGAAAGCCAAATCCCCGAGAGGGCCACGCCTGAACACTTAGTTCAAAATAATTTGACCATAGCCCCAGTAATACCTATGGAACCATCTAAGTGGAGGTTCTTATGTCACTGCAAATCTGCTAAGTGTAAGGACCTGAGATGGTACTATTCTTGATTTTCCCCAAAATTACTATTGTTTTCTTTTCTTTTTTGTACAGAGCACATAAAGGAGGTGATTGCCTCTAGCATTATGCTGTCCAGGATAGATAGAGAGGCGGCTCACAGATTGTACATTAGCCTCCCACCTCCTGAAATTTATGCTCTTTATATTTGCCCAGACTCATGCAAAACCTATTCAACTTACCAAAACCTTTTCATCACTAAGAAATGTCAAATTCAAGCCTCTTCATCTTGCCCCCGTGACATCTGGCCTCTAGCCAAAAATTTCTCCAAAATTTTTTTTTCCCTTTCGCCCTTCTATTTCATCCATCCTTAAAGCTTTAGCCTTCTCTTAGACCTTTGACCTTTTAGAACTCCATACTGCATGATTCAGTATTTGTTGCTCTTTAACTCCCACTCTCTGACTATATTATGTCTGTTACTGGAAATTCGTAATGGCCTCTCTGACCTTGATCCTTGTAAGAATTATGGCCCTGATAGAGTCCCGCCTACTATCTTCGTAACTGAGCTCCAATCCTCGCTTCTTGCGTGGTTAAACTTTTCCATCTCTTTCTTTCTATCAACATTCACCTTTCCTTCTTTTAACAAAAAGCATTTTGAAGCACATGTTCTTACTACTTCTTTCTAATCACTATTATGGATTCTGTAAATGACGATCCACTGGTGATCAAGTTTTCCTTATTGAATATTGGTGAGCCTGTCTTAAAGATCTCGGTGAAACTTTTGCTCTTGCCCTAGACATATGAGAGGCTTTTGATAGACTGATATAATTCTTTAATTTTACCACTTCCTTTATATGGTTTATCCATCTCTGTACATCTTCATCTGGAATTGTCTTTGTGGTTATTCTGTTGCTGCAGATATCATTGCATTGTTCTAAAGAATCTGTTAATAGTGGTGCTCTACAGTGCTCTGTCCTATCGTCCAACATATCCTTATTATTCATAAATGTTTTTTAGTCAAACTGAGTGTCCTATCCATTCTTACTCTGTAAATTTCAGCTTCGTATGCCGCCAACATAAATTAAACTGTTTTTGTAGTGAAACCACAGAAACCATAACTTATGATCTTTCTATTATATTTTTAGAATAGAGCATGATAAACCTTGTCTTCTTCGGTGCCTATAAAATTCAATTCCTTCATCTTTCTACTTCACATAACCTTCCAAACAACTATTCCCTCTTCTTCAGTGACACAACTTTCTCTGTCTTTTGCACTGATCATACATGAATTGTTCACTAAAATTATCAAGTGGAAATTCCTTATTTTCTACTGCCAAAACAGCTCCTATTAAGTTTGGTGCCGTGTATCATCTCCGCTAATACTTTTCCTGCCTCAGTTGCTTATTTTATACAAAGACTTTATCCATCCCATCTTCAATCTTTCATCCCTTTTACTGGAACTCTTCCTGTTTTTATATTTCTTTTCCTCTCTACAACCTGAACTGCTTCAAAATAGGTATTAAGACACCTTAAAATATACACTGGTCTTTTTTTATTTTTTTATCTATTTATTTTTATTTTTATTTATTTTTTTCAAAGTGGATCAGTCTCCCCAGCTGTATCGGGTTGCTAAACTTGTTCAGTCCCGTCAGTACTCACAGTAACAGCCTTGACAGTACCCACACTAATAATTCCATTCTGTTTCACAGGCCAAGGTTTTCAGGAGCCTGAGTATCCTTCCCCCACCTCCTCCTCCATAAAGGTGAGTCACATTTTTTTTTTTTTTTTTATGTAGGAAGGGCACTGGCCAAGGGCAACAAAAATCTAATAAAAAATGCCCACTGAAATGCCAGTCCCATAAAAGGGTCAAAGCAGTGGTCAAAAATTGATGGATAAGTGTCTTGAAACCTCCCTCTTGAAGGAATTCAAGTCATAGGAAGGTGGAAATACAGAAGCAGGCAGGGAGTTCAAGAGTTTACCAGAGAAAGGGATGAATGACTGAGAATACTGGTTAACTCTTGCGTTAGAGAGGTGGACAGAATAGGGGTGAGAGAAAGAAGAAAGTCTTGTGCAGCGAGGCCGCGAAAGGAGGGGAGGCATGCAGTTAGCAAGATCAGAAGAGCAGTTAGCATGACAATAGCGGTAGAAGACAGTTAGATATGCAACATTGCGGCGGTGAGAGAGAGGCTGAAGACAGTCAGTTAGAGGAGAGGAGTTGATGAGACGAAAAGCTTTTGATTCCACCCTGTCTAGAAGAGCAGTATGAGTGGAACCCCCCCAGACATGTGAAGCATACTCCATACATGGACGGATAAGGCCCTTGTAAAGAGTTAGCAGCTGGGGGGGTGAGAAAAACTGGCGGAGACGTCTCAGAACATCTAACTTCATAGAAGCTGTTTTAGCTTCTAACATGATCACATCAGTTAGCATTCTGATGGGATATGGTCAATCTTGTTTTTTGTTCAGTTGATTCTATTCAACAGTTGTTTTTGTTGTTGTTGTTGTTGTTGTTGTTGTTGTTGTTTTACCAGTAACAATGTCAACAACACTGTCAGAAAATGAATGTATGATTGTGAATGATAAAATGGAAAAAGGAATGTGTGTTTACACAGGGGCTGGCGAACTTTGACCCTCATCGAGCGACTATCTGTAATCTATACCAGCAAAAGAGAATTGCAGTTTGGAATGTATGAACCATGTACCAGTGAGGGGAAGCTAGCAAATATATGACAGGAAATGTAACGAATGAACATAAGTGTATTAGGACTCAGCGAAGTCAGGATAGGAAGTGGAGAAAAGCAGCATGAAAAGAGTAAATTCATATACTCAGGAGGAGATAGACACGAGAAGGGAGTTGGTGTGCTATTGTCACAAGAAGCATCAAAAAGTCTTAAGCGTTACTGGGCGATATCAGACAGAGTAATATTAGTCAAACTACAAGAATCTCCATTTGGTATCAACATCATATAAGCCTACGCCCAGACGATGAGGAAATTGATGCTTTTATTAAAAATGCAAGAGACATGAATTTAACATAGTTATGAACGATTTCAACGCTAAGGTTCAGGACAAGGCCGCATGGAACAAGTGGTAGGTCCGCATGGTCTAGGAGCGAGAAATGTGAGAGGAGACAGGCTGGTTGAGTGGTGTTTGGAACATGGCAAAGTTGTTGCAAATATGTGGTTCAAGCATCACAACCGACGTCTCTGGACTTGGAAATCGCCTGGAAATAGAGTACGAAACCAAATCTATTATATTATAGTCAATGAGGGATTTCGCAACGTAGTCATGCAAGTTAAAACTTACCCAGACGCTGTCAACAGTGATTAGGTTCCAGTGGTGGTAACTATTTGGAAAAAGATAAAGGAATCACCAAAGTTTAAACCAAAGAGAAACGTGGCTTTATTAGGTACCGATAGTGACATAGCGAAATATGCAGCAGAGGTGAGAAACAGGCTTGCAATGTTGGAAGGGCTGATAGGAGATGGCGCAGAAGAGAGATGAAGCGCCCTCGCTAGCGCCACGGACGAGGAGGTGAGAGTAGCGGTGTCAGAGACCATGAGGAGGAAGGATAAACTTTGGATGTCGGAAGAAATATTAGAAATGATTGATAGGAGAAGACAGCTTAAAGGCCAAGACGAAGAGAAATACAGGATTATTAATAGAAAATACACCGGGACTGTAACAAGAGGAAAGAACAGTGGTTGAATGAACAATGTGAAGAGGTGGATGAACTCGGTAGAAGATACCATAACGCGAAATGTGGAAAAATAAAGGAAATAATCCATAAACGTAAATGAAAAACCAATAATAATGCCGTGAAAAGAAAGACAGAACAGTAGTGATGAAGCAAGATGACATGAAGTTCAGATGGAGCGAGTACATTAAAGATTTATTTAATGACGACAAACCTGAGAGACGACGTTACCAATAATCAAGGCCTTGTTATTTTAGAGAATGCAATTAAAGAAATTAAGAAAGGCAAATCTGCAGGCAAAGATGATGTGATGACTGAGATGTTACGGGCATCTGGAGATACTGCAGTGAAGAATATTATAGAAATAGCAAATAAAGTATACATGAAAGGCCAAATGTGCAAATCAGTGTTTATAGCAATACCTAAAGTAAGTGAAACACTTGACTGTGAGAAGCACAGAATGGTCAGTATTATGAGTCAAATCACAAAAATAATTTTAAAAGTTATATTAAAAAAATTAAGAAGGAATGAGAAAGAAATTAAGGAATGAGATGGTGGATGAGCAATGTGGATTTGTAGAAGGTAAGGCCACGAGCAATGCAATTTTTACACTGCGAATGATAACAGAGGTGATAGTGTCTGGCATGGAGGCATACATTCCTCACTCTTTTTCTCGTCCTAAACCTTCTAAACCTTGGTTTAACACAGCTTGTTCTCGTGCTATACATGATAGAGAGGTGGCCCACAAAAGGTACTTAAGCCTTCCATCACCAGAATCTCATGCACTTTATATTTCTGCCCGGAACCATGCCAAGTCTGTTCTCCAACTTGCCAAAAACTCCTTCATTAACAGAAAATGTCAAAACCTTTCAAGATCTAACTCCCCTCGTGATTTCTGGCATCTAGCCAAAAATATCTCCAATAACTTTGCTTCTTCTTCTTTCCCTCCTCTACTTCAACCAGATGGCACCACTGCTATCACATCTATTTCTAAAGCTGAACTCTTTGCTCAAACCTTTGCTAAAAACTTTACCTTGGACGATTCTGGGCTTGTTCCTCCCTCTCCTCCACCCTCTGACTACTTCATGCCACGTATTAAAATTCTTCGTAATGATGTTTTCCATGCCCTCGCTGGCCTAAACCCTCGGAAGGCTTATGGACCTGATGGGGTCCCTCTTATTCTTCTCCGAAACTGTGCCTCCGTGCTTGCACCTTGCCTAGTCAAACTCTTTCAGCTCTGTCTGTCAACATCTACCTTTCCTTCTTGATAGAAGTTTGCCTACATTCAATCTGTTCCTAAAAAGGGTGACCGTTCTAATCCCTCAAACTACCGTCCTATTGCTTTAATTTCCTGCCTATCTAAAGTTTTTAAATCTATCCTTAACAGGAAGATTCTTAAACATCTATCACTTCACAACCTTCTATCTGATCGCCAGTATGGGTTCCGTCAAGGCCACTCTACTGGTGATCTTCTGGCTTTCCTTACTGAGTCTTGGTCATCCTCTTTTAGAGATTTTGGTGAAACTTTTGCTGTTGCCTTGGACATATCAAAAGCTTTTGATAGAGTCTGGCACAAAGCTTTGATCTCCAAACTACCCTCCTACGGTTTCTATTCTTCTCTCTGTAACTTCATCTCAAGTTTCCTTTCTGACCGTTCTATTGCTGCTGTGGTAGACGGTCACTGTTCTTCTCCTAAATCTATTAACAGTGGTGTTCCTCAGGGTTCTGTCCTGTCACCCACTCTCTTCTTATTATTCATTAATGATCTTCTAAACCAAACTTCTTGTCCTATCCACTCCTACACCGATGATACCACCCTGCACTTTTCCACGTCTTTTCATAGACGTCCAACCCTTCAGGAGGTAAACATATCACGCAGGGAAGCCACAGAACGCCTGACTTCTGATCTTTCTAAAATTTCTGATTGGGGCAGAGCAAACTTGGTATTGTTCAATGCCTCAAAAACTCAATTCCTCCATCTATCAACTCGACACAACCTTCCAGACAACTATCCCCTCTTCTTCAATGACACTCAACTGTCCCCCTCTTCTACACTGAACATCCTCGGCCTGTCCTTTACTTATAATCTGAACTGGAAACTTCACATCTCATCTCTAGCTAAAACAGCTTCTATGAAGTTAGGTGTTCTGAGACGTCTCCTCCAGTTTTTCTCACCCCCACCAGCTGCTAACTCTGTACAAGGGCCTTATCCGTCCATGAATGGAGTATGCTTCACATGTCTGGGGGGGTTCCACTCATACTGCTCTTCTAGACAGGGCGGAATGAAAAGCTTTTCGTCTCATCAACTCCTCTCTTCTAACTGACTGTCTTCAGCCTCTCTCTTACCGCCGCAATGTTGCATATCTAGCTGTCTTCTACCGCTATTTTCTTGCTAACTGCTCTTCTGATCTTGCTAACTGCATGCCTCCCCTCCTTCCGCGGCCTCGCTGCACAAGACTTTCTTCTTTCTCTCACCCCTATTCCGTCCACCTCTCTAACGCAAGAGTTAACCAGTATTCTCAATCATTCATCCCTTTCTCTGGTAAACTCTGGAACTCCCTGCCTGCTTCTGTATTTCCACCTTCCTATGACTTGAATTCCTTCAAGAGGGAGGTTTCAAGACACTTATCCACCAATTTTTGACCACTGCTTTGACCCTTTTATGGGACTGGCATTTCAGTGGGCCTTTTTTTTTATTAGATTTTTGTTGCCCTTGGCCAGTGTCCTTCCTACATAAAAAAAAAAAGAAAGAACAATTGAAAAGCTAAAAGATCTATACTTGTGTTTTATTGATTACGAAAAAGCTTATGATTGTCTAAAACACATTAATCTAATTCAAATGTTAGAAGACAAAAAAATTGACAAAAAATTATCTCAGCCTGTATTGGTCACGGACAAGCGTGAAAATCAACAAGAGAGACAAAGTGCCAAGAGATAAGGAGAGGTGTGAGGCAAGGGGCGTTTTTTTTTTTTCACCCGACCTATTTGTGCTATACGGAAAAGTAATAATGAGGGAAATAAAAGACCGTGAAGGAATAAAGATTGGAGGTCGGAATATCATTAATTTACGATATGCAAATGTCACAGTATTTTTAGCAGACTCATGAGAAAAGTTGCAACTGTTGTTCGATAAAACAACAAAGGAGAGTGAAAGAAGAGGTTTGAGTGTCAACATGAAGAAAACCAAGTGGACTGTAATCTCTAAAAGATTACCAGTTTCAGGAACTCTTTTAAGAAGTGGAAACCGAACAATCACACAGGTCGGTAGTTATAAATATGTAGAGAGCGTGATTAAAGAAGATGCGAAGTGTGAGTTGGAAATAAAGAGAAGAACAGGAATAGCAAAAAAAGACTTCTGGTGATATGCGAAATTTATTAACCAATAGAAAATTATCGGTAAACACAAGAAAGAGTATGATGTAAACCTACGTTTGGTCAACACTGCTATACGGTGTGGAAAGCTGGACTGTGTCCTCGATGATGGTGGAAAAACTGGAGGCAGTGGATATATGGTTGTGGAGGATGATGAAGTTTCCAGCCAAACTGACAAATGAGGCAGTGCTGAACTTGGTGAGAGAAAACAGGCAACTTATACGAATAGTACGGGAAAAATAGTTATGAGAAAACAAGGTATAGAAAATTTGGCTCAAATGGGAATGAAAGAGGGGAAGAGAGGAATAGAAAAGCCAAGAGATAAATACATGGACGGTTTAGAAAAGCTGACAAGTGGAAGAATGAAGGCAGTGCAGTTGATAAGAGCTACGCAAGACAGAGAAGAGTGGAGGTCCATGGTTGCCGACGTCCTAGAGGATATAGCTCAATGTGGAACAACAAAAGAGAAACAAAATAAGAAGAAATCAGTGAAGAAGAAAAAGAAACAAAGAAAACGGAAATAACGGGGACAGTTGTTAGAAACACAAAATAAAAATTAATAACACGCGTAAGCAGACGGATGGCAGCCACGCCACATTAAAAAGGCTACAAAAGCAAGATGTCGTGAACAAGAGAATTCAGATAAAGAGGTCTGTGGACAATATACCTAGCAAGAAGGAAAGCAGATACCAAAGTAAAAGAGGGCAAAAGTAGATAAAGAGCGAAAAACGAAGTGTTTCACGGGAACATACCAGAAACTACAAAGCTTCATCGCTAACCACGCCCTCACACCTTCATTGGTAACCTATGCTCAAGTACCACACCTATGAGTGGGTCACGTGAATGTATCGGTAATTCGAATGGTGGACATATAAGATATCCCCATAAATAAAGATAACTTTATGACAGAAATAGGCATATACGTAATAGAGAGAAGAGTGAGTAGCAGAGAGAGTCCAGTAGAGTTTTCAGAGGGCCTGACCAGAGGGTTGCAGCATGCGAGATGGATGGAATCACTTAAACGTAAGAACTGGAACTTGAAGGTTGTGTAATGCAGTCTTGAAATTAATTGTCTCATGATTAGGTAAGAAGAGGATTAATAATTGTAGGATATTTTGTGTTTTATTGTGATACATATTGTTTGTGTTTTGGGTTTCTATTGCGAATGAAGATTAGACAGATTAGTGAATATCAATTACGTGAACTGATGTGACGGTGACACCATGTGTGCTTCCTATGCTAAGATAAAAGTAATTACTGAATATTGATTATGTAAAAAATGTGACATTGCGACACTGCGGCCAACATGATAATTTTTATTGCATTATCTTCCCCCACCTTCCTACTGTGGCGGGAAGCAGAGTAGAAGTCAGAATGGACACCCCAATAGGGTAGAAAATCCACCCAAATGCAGTTATTTGTAGACCCTTCGTGTCGCTCTCGAACCAAGGCAATGAGCGGCTGGTGCCAGAATGAACTCCAGCCTAGCAGCCAGCGAGCCAATGACAGCACGCACTTCGCTTCACGTGACATGACTGACAGCAGCCTGCCTCCCCCACACCTCACACCCACAGACATTCATGCACCCTCCACCAGCTCCCCACCACTGAATGACACTCTGCCTTTTTTTTATGCTAATACGCAAGATTTTATCATCATGGCGGACAACAACATGCCCCCTGAGGAGCCAGAACCCACTAGGGGAAGGAAAAAAGTGTGCGTAATCCTGCAGAGTGGAAGAAAAACTTAGCTAAAAGACGAAGGAATATGAGAGAAGCATATGCGAGCAGGTCTACAGGCCACCACGTACAGGGGAGGATAATGGGGCCTCCCTGTGCTGATGGCTGCTATGGCAAAATTACGTTGCCGATAGCCACAGTCTTGCACAGTTAATTTTGGACTATCGGTAATTTTGCACTACAGAATGCCTACATACAGAAGCTATTTTTCTACCGTTTATCATTCTCCCCTGTTATTAGGTGGTCAGATTAGGAAGTACATGCACGTGTCACTTACGTTTTTTGCTTAATAAAATTAGTATGTCAATCAAGAATGGCTTCAATGATGGTGAATCTCAATAAACTACATGCTGTTGAAACAACTTAACACAGGAACATGAATAAACAATGCATGCATGTTTGATAAACAAAATATTGCAAGTGTTTTTTTCCACAAATAAACCGGATAAGAAAAAAACAGTCATCCATTAGCCTTTCAGAATGCTTTAATTTCACTAAGTGCCCAGGTATAGGCTGTAAACCACATGCAATAACAAACATTTTGAAGCCAAGCCCTACTTCTTATCTCAATTAATTGAGGAGATATTGCATTCTGAATGTTGCAAAACTCTGATCGCTTTTTTCTCCGTTTTCTATTTCTGGCATTTACGTTACTCTGGCTCTAGGCGCCTCATATACATTATGTAAATTTTAAGAATGATTCAGTATCGAGAATCCAGTAGTCACACCACAAACATCTGAAAAGTGCAAAGTGAATAATGATGAATAATATCAAAACCTTTCCAGGTGTAACTTCTTTCGTGACTTTGCCTCAATTATCTGATAATCTAAGTGATATTTGAAGGTTCTCCGTAGATTTATTCAGCTTCTTAGCTGCTCTTATGTAGTGAATCACATATGGCAAGAGGTAAATTTTGCCCCGTAATCCAGCGAGCCATCATGCACAGCGAGAAGTTAGCTCTGTCAGGGACAAGCAGACTTGGGCTAGTGGACGGGTGGCTTGGGCGGTGAACATAACCTTCACTGAGCTCAGTGTTGGCCATGATATGTTGTATGTCGCATTCCCATCTAAATATTCTTGTCTTCAGCTGCCCTCCTCCCAAACTGGTATACTTCCCTGCAGGTAGACGACCTCCTCAAACCGACGACGCACACCATGACATTACTGAAGGGCGGCAGAGCGTTTGCCCTAGAGAATGGTCGATACGCACGGATAAGCATTAAGGACTTTCGACTGTATGTCCATTCCCTCAAGAGTGACCTGCAGATCCTACTTCTACACTCCGTCATTTTGCCGGTAGGTCATACTCTCTTGACTGCTCTTGCATGTTCCAAGATCCAGTGTTATAAAAATACTTATTCTCTTCGAGCACTAATGCAGATATAACAAGAAGTGAGTCAGGTGTGTGTGTGTGTGTGTGTGTGTGTGTGTGTGTGTGTGTGTGTGTGTGTGTGTGTGTGTGTGTGTGTGTTTGTGTGTGTGTGTGTGTGAGAGATTCCTGAAATGTACATATCTGCAGATGAACGACATTGTGCCACAGACGCCCCCCTGCCGGGTGTTCTTGGACCTGCAGTGGCCGAACAATGGACATCGGGGTCGGGTCATCATTCATCTGTTCAGCAACTGCTCACTAAGCCAACAGTTTCTACTTCTGTGCACGGGACAGCGGGGCCTTTCCTATGTTGACACCCCGCTGCTCGGGGTGTGGAAGAAGGGAAAGGAGGGAGAAAGGGTGTTAGGAGGAATTCATATCAGTAACGAGGAAAGAGAAATCGCTCAGTTGCCTAAGCTTAATGGAAGTAACACAAGCAAGCCATACTGGAAAGGAGATGTGTTAGCAAGGAAGACTGGTGACTCCTTGAATGCGCAGTTCGCTATCACCACAAGGGACCTTTCAAGCCCAACGAAAAGTGGAAACGTCTTTGGAAAGGTGGAATTTGGTCTCGATATTTTGCAAAACGCCGCCATATGCGACACCGTTACTCACATAAGAATCGTGGACTGTGGTGTAGTCATTCCAATAAGAACATAAGTTCATGAATAATTTTGTTTCGGTGTCCTCTCATTTTCCACCAGGGACCATTAACAGTTTATCACGTTAATTAGTAGCATTTGAATTCCACCAGTAGTGAGAAAGCACAAATCTTATGACGACAGAAACCAAACGGGAGGACATCATGTTGATTTGGCTCAGTAGTAATGTCCCAGCCAGTAACATCTCAGTTATTCCTCGCCTTAAAAAACTGCCTCCCTCGAGAGGTCTTGCTACGTTGGACTCTACTTCCGGGTTCCTGCGAGGCTTTTCATCACCTCGGATCCTCCTCCTGATTGGTCACCGCATTTTGCAGGCACACCACTCAATCAGTGCCGTCTATACTGAAAGCCATCTGAGCTCCAGCCGACACTACCCTCACAAAGCTAATGTTACCGCCCCCTCCCTCCTGACAATATTTCTCAACATTCGAGTTAGCACTGCCCCTTGCCTGCCGCTGTAACATTATTATTATTGTTATTATCTGGACAGCCTTTTCACTTCAAACGGGTCACTGTCGTCAGCTATAGCTGCGCACGCTGAAACAAAGATGTGTCACATACTTAAATTTGTGTTTTTCTTAAAAAAAGAAAAAAAAGAGAGAGAGAGAGAGAGAGAGATGTCCCATTTAAGTGAAATTTAGGGTATTTAATGCTGCTCTAATATCATCAGTGCTGTATGGATGCGAATCATGGCTCAACGGGGACCTGAAACCGATAGAGAAATTATACAACTGGGTTGTAAAACAATTGCTCGGCGTTCGTATGACAACCTGTACGGATACTTGTTACATTGAACTTGGCTTACCACCACTCAAGTATTTAGTTATTAGTGAACAACGAAAGCTTGTGGGAGGAACGCCAACATATGATAGATGATTCGTGGGTGCATGCTGTAAAGTTGGTTCTTGCTACAAACACTGCAACATGTAGGCATGTACGAGGCCTGATCACAGCCAATCATAAATGATTGTGAAGTAGGACTTAACTACATGAAACGTTCTATTTGTGAATGCACGTCCTTGAGGCGTGTTACATACCGACTGCTCAACCCTAACCTAACTATCGATGTATGTTACGTGAGGGATAATAATGTCAGTGAACATTAAAGAATTGCACACAGCCAGTTTAAGCTGAGTGGACATAAACTGGCAATTGAGTGTGGAAGATGGAACAGGCGTGGTCGTGGGCGCCTACCCGTGGAAGAGCGCCTGTGCCCTTGTGGGAGCATACAGACAGAACTGCATGTATTAGAATCTTGTCCCCTCACTGACGGTATCCGTGCTCAGTACGTGTTCACATCTTGGAAGCAGCTGATGGACATGCGTGTTCACATCTTGGAAGCAGCTGATGGACATGCGTGTTCACATCTTGGAAGCAGCTGATGGACATGCGTGTTCACATCTTGGAAGCAGCTGATGGACATGCGTGTTCACATCTTGGAAGCAGCTGATGGACATGCGTGTGCACATCTTGGAAGCAGCTGATGGACATGCGTGATCAGCTTGTCGTGCCTAAGATGTGTATACTGTTATATCACGTTTTACATCGATATGTTACATTTCCTGCAGATGGCATGTTTTCTTTTCTTTTAATGTATGATAACTTCAGTTTTACCTAAGTGCTTGTCGATTCTTATCCGTTTGATAGTTCTTTTAGTGTTCATGTATTTTACTTTTTCGTTTGACATTTCTCTTAGTGTTTATTTATTTTACTTTTTCAATCAATATTTTCTTTATTGTTTATATATCTGACTTTTTCTCTTGATATTTCTATTAAGTGGACCCTACACGATCAATATTATTGACACAATATATTGACTCATTTTTATTGTGCAATAAA